>NC_091128.1:118476821-118789321 GCF_040183065.1 Periplaneta americana
CAACCAAAAGGCAAATGCCGGGTAATATTTTGACGAATCCTCGGATCTCACCTCATCTCACTACATCTCGCCAAAATATTGTAAAAAATTGCACAAAATTGTAAAAATTGTAGAAAATTACTAAATTGTAAAATTATAAAAATTTGTAAAAATTGTAATTGTAATATTGTAAAATTTTGACTTGTTCCACATTTTAAAGCTTCATTGCTCACATAAGATCTATGGATAAAATAAATGGATGAATGGATGGAGGAAAGAGGAATGAAATGTTTTTATCATGTTCACAGTTTTATGATGTTATAATTTAAACACAACACAGCAGTGCAGCCACAATTTTATATCATTATTATGTATTAAATTTTTCATATCTGTATATTAATTTTATATTGTTAATTACCATAAGTCAATTTTAAATTATTATTATTTTCATTATTAAAAAGGTTGTGATTAATCATTCGTTCCACAATAAGAGACACAATGTACAAGATATTGTATGTAAAAAAGCCTGATGATGCCCGAAGGGCGAAAACATTTGCTTAATTTTTAATTTTTATATTTGTATAGTAGACATTGATCACTTACATGGGTAAGTGTCATTGACTTTTTATATTTGTGATTTGTCAATTAGACTGAATTAATAAAACAATATTATATTATATTATATTATATTATATCATATTATATTGACTATCTGAACATTTCAACATGCTTTCTAAGACAAACATTAGACTCTCATAATGTGGGCCTCCCAGGCCGTGTGGTCAGCACGATAGAGACACGTCGGAGACGTCACGTGACAAGTACAAGACAAGGGCCAAACAACTAATCCCGTGGAATGGATATAAATTTCCGCTCACGTAAGAAATCGAATCACGAACGACTAGGTTGAGAATCGTATGCTCTACCCATTGTTTGCGGTGAATGAAAACCCGCGGAATAAAAATCAGCCAAGGGCAATGCATTTTTAAGAACCTGATAGTGTACTTTGCATTTTCCCGTAAGTGTGAAGTGCTAGGGCGACGGGTTTATTATTTCTTGAGCTTGTGTTTGTTTCCCAGCGTTGAGTTCCAAAATAAACCAGGCACTTCGCAAGTACTGAAGTAACATTACAAGAGAGATTCCTTCCGTCAATGAACAGTAAACTCCTGCGCAAGATGTATACTCAGGCCGTTGTAACCTTGCACCTGATAGCTTTGCGCAATGTCGGTAGAGAGAGATGCGACGCTGCCACAATGATTACTACACAGCTGACTTAACTTACGCGGAGTTCACTATTCTATACCGTTAATTCAAATGGTTATTATTAAAAGGCGGAAAAATGTGCGTTACGCCTTCAGTTCAGTATCAACGGACTATAGTGTTATCATTCACTCACGTAAACAGCGGCAACAAAGTACAGCCTGGTAATGAGTACCTCATCACTCCATTCAATCAATCTATAAATAATCTACTGGAATGAAGTCGTAATATAGTTATGATGATTTAAAAACTTACCTCATATGTTAACTGCTTAAAAGATCCGTTATACTGAACCACAATATACATTCCTAAATTATCGAAAGACAATGTTCGACATCTCTCACTCAAACAGTTTTTCGACATCGAAAAGCTTCTTTCCGTGTCACAAGATGTTAGCGGTACAAATGAAAAAAGCGCCGTAGTATCGCCGTTTTTCCCTACACTAAAAATGTTATACATAACTGTATAACCAGTATTTTTTTTGCAGAATTTGTGGAATTTTTCTTTCCCCTTTTCACCTATAAAATGTGGATTATCAAGTTTCTTGAACGGAATATTTGCAAAACTCATATTACATAAATCCACATTAAATTCAGATCGTGTATGTTTCTCATTATTTGATGTCGAAGACCTTTGTACGTTTTCGGTATGTTTCTTGCTGTTATAATCTCGCTCTATCGTAATATATTTTCCTACGTATTTTAATTTCACATTTGCGCACGGCACAGAAAATATTTTCCCATTGCGGAATCAAAATCTCTCTTCCGTATTTATTTCTTAGACTGTTTAATTCCAAAACCTTCGACTTAGGTACTTTAAATCATTTTTACACAACACTATGACCTGCACAAAGGCAATGAACAGTATTGTAAACACCTGGCTTTCTTTCCCGTACGACTAGAAGTCAATTGTTGGTTCCCACTTCTACTGCCGTCCTCTCGTAGTGCACTTATGTTACTGCGCTTGTACCTGTGACGTCATCCATACTTCAGACCAAACTAACCTGTATCGCGTGGTAACGCACATTTTTCCACCCTCTAGTAATTATTATGTAACTCCGATTTTTATTACTGTCCTCTTAGAAAGGCCTACAGTTTTTGATCTCCACTATGTTACATTACATGCAGAAATGGAGGGATGCTCATATACAGCCTGAGCCGTAAGTAATGTCTTTAATTTCAGGGGGTTATTCTTTGAGATATTACAAACAAAAAAGTTTAATACAATTTTCCTTGTTTTTGCTTTCTTTTCGACATAAAATTGTTTTATATGAAATATTTCATAACGTATTTTGAGAGAGCGATTGATTTAATTCCTGATATAATCAGTCAATTTATGAGAGCAGTGTATTATGACAATAAATGATTGAAAGAATTTTATTTTTGTCTTTTAAATATGCACAAACTTGTGGAATATTAGTAAGAATATTAAAAAGAAAAAGAAAGAATATTAATGTTGTCTGTCATCTGATATCATCTTCTGCCCCGAACTCTTCTAGTTTAAAATTTTATAAAACAGTGGCGATTCCAACATTACCATATGGTTGTGAAACAAGGGCGATAAAAGAAAAAGAATTGGCTAAGTAAGATAAATGCGGCAGAAATGAGATGCCTAAGAGCTATTAGAGGATGTACAATAATGGATCAAATAAAAAATGAAGAAATAAGAGAAGAATTAGAAGAATGATAAAATAAAACAATATAGAGATAGATGGAGAAATCATTTTCAGAGGATGGATAAAATACGTTACCCTAAAATGACATTATGATTATCAACCACATGGAAGAAGAGACGTTGGAAGACCGATGAAGAGATGGAGAGAGACATGAGGCCGGAATAGGAGAAATCTCCTAATCCATGAAGAGATGATGATGATGATTTATTTTTATTTTAGTTGGTTATCTAACGACGCTGTATCAACTACTAGATTATTTAGCGTCGATGAGATTGGTGATAGCGAGATGATATTTGGCGAGATGAGGCCGAGGATTCGCCATATACTACCCTGCATTCACATTACGGTTGGGGAAAACCTCGGAAAAAACCCAACCAGGTAATCAGCCCAAGCGGGGATCGAACCCGCGCCCGAACGCAACTTCAGACCGGCAGGCAAGCGCCTTAACCGACTGAGCCACGCCGGTGGCTCGATGATGATGATGATGATGATGATGATGATGATGATGATGATGATGATGATGATATGCAGAAATTTGATTCGAGCTAATGTAACATTTCGTTCTGCAATGTAACTTAATTTTACTATGTAACATTTATTCGGATCAAATTTATGCACAATTAAAGAATAAAACTAAAATTCTTTCAATAATTTACTATCATAATACACTGTTCTCTTAGACTGACTGAGAATATTGGGAATTAAATGAATGACTTTCCCCATAACACGCTATGGAATGTTTCATATAAAACGCCTTTTAACTCGAAAAGGAAGCACAAACGAGCAAAATTGTATTAAACGCTTTTGTTTGAAATATTCCAAAGAATATCCCGAAATTAATGACATTACTTACGGTTCATCCTATACACTGACAAATTCCTTCTCCTGCTCGTAAAATTGACTAGTGCTTCATATTAATACTGACGTCTATTTACGCAAAGGATTATCACTACATTTGTTATCAGTTTCTTTTGCGACGTTTCACAGCAGAGCTACAAATTTATTTATAGCTTTATAACACTAAACACAAATTAAGCACGTGGTAGTAACACCATGCAATACAGCATGTAGCAAACTGACAACACAGCAATGCTCCGCATAGCAGCAGTAGCAGAACGCTACCCGCACAGCATTCTTCAACTTTTTCGTAGGAAGGGTTGTCAATGCAATTAAGAACTGTCAAGTGCAAGGTTAAAAAGGCGTGGGTATAGTCCAATACTGTGAAAAGATCTATCATCTCTTTGTTGCTATAAATGGATATTTGCAGCATCTGTTGTAAAAGATTAATTCATTCATAGTATTCTGCCCAAGGGCAGGTGTTTCACTGCAAATCCAGCATTCTCCATTCTTTCCTATTTTCTGCCTTCCTCTTTGTCTCCTTATATGATCCATATATCTTAATGTCGTCTATCATTTGATATCTTCTTCTGCCTCGAACTCTTCACCATTCCTTCCAGTGCATCCTTCAGAAGGTAGTTTCTTCTCAACCAGTGACCCAGCCAATTCTTTTTTCTCTTTCTGATCAGTTTCAGCATCATTCCTTCTTCATCCACTTTCCAACACAGCTTCGTTTCTTATTTTGTCTGTCCATTTCACATGTTCCACCCTTCTATTTCTATTAAACAAACTTTATAACACTGTTGTACGCAATAATTGAATCGCAATATATCTTATTTGTTAATATGTCAGGCCTACTGATAGCATGCACGTTAGTAATAAATGTGAAAACGTGGAATAGCTATAAAAATATAGAGGGAATCATGTCAGAAGACAGTAATAACAAAACTGCAAATTGACAATAGGACCATTTAGGCTAAAAATATGAAATAATTGTTCTTTTTCTTGTCGACATAACAAAATACTTGCTTTCATTCTTTCTCATGTCCATTGTAATTCTAAAAGGATTGCTTTCAAACTGAAATAGATTCCAATAAAATATTTCAATAACGCAAAATTTTTTGATACTACTGTACTCGACTTGGTCCCAAAAGGCCGTATTCATAGACATTTTTAGCGCGCGTTTCCGGTGGATGATCAGCGTTTTTCGTATTCATAAACCAGTGTTAGCGGTAGGATATGATTTGAATTCTGTACAAATAACAAGTCGATAGCCGGGGCTAGCTTAGTACGCTCGTAGCGCGTGCTGCGAAATGTCTATGAATAACACCCATTATCACTTAGTCGGTTTCCGACTAATTTCGTGGGGTAACTCGAGTTGGTTCCCAATTAAGTAACATTTTTCTTTCCATTTTTCACAGATAGAAGACTACTACTGCTGCTGCAGCTCTTTGCAGCCTAATTCTAGAAGTCACAATCTCAAAAACTAATAAAGATACATTTATTGAAAGCACCATCTTTCTGTAGAGAATTTGAAATGTTTTCTATTAATACCACTGAAAAATAGTGTCATATTTCCGTTGGTTTGGGTTCGTAAACAATGAGTGTGTTCTTTTCTTCAAATTTCTTCAGAATATTAATTATGGATCGTTAGAAAAAAGTTTCGTAACTAACAGAACCCAATTAGGAAATTGTATTGTAAAAGTGAGTTACGTATGCATGCGAGTGATTTATATAAAATTAATTTATTATGCATTGGTGTTTATAAATTCACGATCATTATTTAATGATCATGCGTAACGTAGAAATACCTCATGTGGCAGTTCTCTATATAACTATATACTTTTGACCGAACTAATAGTCTTTAATCGCTAAAGCGCAAAAATAATAGTACATTATGCAACGAGCCTATAATGATAGTAATTAAGACGCGAGTATGTTTGTTTATGAAACGAGCGCAAGCGAGTTTCATAATTTTCATACGAGCGTCTTAATTACCATTATAGACAAGTTTCATACGACTTTTTATGCTCGACCATATTTGTAACTTGAAATTATTCAGAAGTATTCATTTTATTCGTATCTAACTGAAGAGTGGAAGTAACCTTGTACATAGATAGTAAATTGTGAAATGTGCGCAGACGCGAAAGTATTGATTTTTCCCGAGGAGCAATAATGTCATTGACCTTGTTATAATCTACAGAATAACATGAACTAATTTTGATATAACCTGGAAATTGATTTACAATTGAAAAACGAGATGACAAATTGAATTTATTTGAATTTTATTTATAATTAACGCTAATTATTATAGTAACAGAACATAACCTTCTGCGACAGTATTGGATTTCCAGCAACGTTTTCCTAGTTGTCTTTCGATTGCATATCCGAGAATAATCGAAAACCTGAAGTTTAATGAATAGGTGTACTTTAATGACATGCATTAAAGGACTGCTACCAGGTGTATAATTACTACATTTCGGCATGGTCGAGCATAAAATAAATAATACACTTCTCTGGTCGGAAATCAAATCAAGTAATGTTGAATTTAAGGAAAAAATTTTACGGGAACCAACTTGAGTACCGGAAGTTCTGCTTCGGAACCAACTCGAGAACTCCGTTTGATACCACCTTCTGGTATGATGGATGCCCTCTACATGAAAATGACCATGATACCAGGGAAAGAAATTTTTCTACCATGATATCCAGTAATACTTACAGAGTATAAGTATATGGAGAGCTGTATCCATTCTAGTGGTATTTTATTACCAACGTAGATGTTAATAAAATACGTTAACACGAGGGTAGACAACAACACCGATAAAGCAATCTAGAGTACCCTCCCCCCATTCCTTTGCATTTTGTATTGCAGATTTAGCTTTACAAGGGGTATATATGTTAGTTTAGGAGAACCAGCTAGCAAATTCATATGTGCTTTACCACAGCTGGGATAAATGGTAAATACTTGGCGAGAACAAGGGCGGAACTAAGTGGAGATGTTGTCACATTTCTTACAACTCCTGCTTGCGTTACAAGAGTCGATATTAAGGCACTCTCCTGGGGCTGTACAAGCGCCTGGAGGCCCGGAAATGCAACATCTGCTATCATCATAACCTTACAGCCTGACATACGCTACCAAACACATTTTATCGGCCAAGTATGTTTAAAGAAGCTTTTACTAGAACGAGAATAAAGTATAGTTCTTTGTACTTTCTGATATAAGAAAATAAATTTCTTTACTATACTTTAAAAGTTATAGCTTTCAAGGAAAAGAAAGTAGAGAAAAGCTTTTCCTTTTTTAAAGTCATTTTGATCTGTAGAACACATTTAGTAACAATGAGTTGGTGACAAAAGAGTAATAATTATTTAAATCCCTTTTCATGGAATGTGAGTAAAAAGAATGGAACACTGTTTGTAGCTATAATAGTTTTTAATAGCATGAAGAAACTCTTTACAGAGTGGATGGTAACCTCTGCACCAAAATGTATGAGTCGATTCTACACGTCACATATAACAAAACTTTTATTACGCTTCTCCCTCGATGAAGCACTGTTAAGCAGGGGAAAAAAGTCTTTTCCCTATGTTTGCAGCGATTTATTGCGGTAATAGCCCGAGAGAAATGGCTGATTTCTTTACAAGCAGATAGGTGAAAATAATCTGAACGGTTGACTTATTTTATTTTATTTAATTATTTATTTATTTTTTTTTGCAAATTAAGGGGAGATGATTTTTTTTTTTTGGCGAAAAATGAGTAAATTCTCTTTAAAATACTCTGCGATATGTGTGGAATGCATAGCATAACATTTTGTGGGTATTTGTGCCCTTATCGGATGTTGAGCCGCCATTTTTAAATTTCCTGCATTATCCATTTTTAAATCACTCGTCCACTTTTATTGATGTTTCGGTAAATTAAATTTTCAATTTTTTTTTCTTTAAAACACTATTTGATATCTGTGGAATGCATTGAATAACATGTGGTGGGTATTTGTACCCTTATCGGATGTTGAGACGTCATTTCTAAACTTCCTGCGCTATGGTTTTTAAATCACACGCCCCCTTTTATCGGTTTCCAGTAACTTCACTTTTTTTTTTTTTTGCTAAATTGCCAGACAAAAATGGATATAATTTCTGAACTATTAAAAATCCATGCATGAAATTTAGAAAACACATTCTTTAGACTATTAGGAAACTTTTTTCTGTAACAGAATTTTGTTAATTGATTTCATTTTAAAAATATGTCCGTTTGTTTGCAAGAAAGGAAATCAGAAAATTATTAAATTTTAATTGTTTATTTTACAAACGTAGGGACTAATATCAGAATTCTGTTACAGACAGTTAGTAGAACACGCTTTTGCAAATACATTGCAAAAAACTGTTTGAATCTATCTTTAAAAACGGTTTAGATATATCGGTTTTAGTACAATCCTGCATTGGGCACTTTTTTTTTAATTTGGGCCCTCCAATAATTTTTTTTAAATATTTATATTTGGTTGAGTTGCTACAGGTATGAGATCTCTGCATAAAAAATATTAATATTTTACACCAAATAGGAAAAAAGTTAAAAAAATACCATCCTCTCCCCTTAAATCCTTTAGTCACGAATTTAAATTGCATAATAGCGAAAATCGTTGACATAAATTTTACAACGCAGCGCACGTACAGCAGAGAGGGAGGGGAAGGTAAGGACTGCAGGCTGGGCTTGCTTAGAGTTATTGCAGTAGCCGTGAAGTAGCCAAATTCTTCATAGAAACTTGACTTTTTCCTCTAAAACGTTGAATGTTAGAGAAAAACTGATTTAGATTTTACAGATCTCTCCTTATGGTCTATTACCAGTTTCAATTTGGTGTAGACGTTACCATCCACCCTGTACACAAAAATTGAGGGGTGTAGAAATAGAACGTACCAAATGTTATTTTTCACAATTTATATTAAAAGTCTATTCGTAAAGGTGGAAACTACAGTACCAAATGATGCAGTAATAATTTTCTTTCTTAACCATTTGCATGCAGTATTGATAGTGGAAAAAGTGACCTGGTTACAAAATATACCGTATACATTGGAAATCTCTCATAATGTAGAAGCAAAACGTACCATTTCAATTCGCATTATGCGAGGTTCTTCCTCAGTTGGATTTATTTTGAGCTACCTAGTGACTGCGTCGATCCTTTAAAATGTGAAATGAATGTTGGTGTGACGGAGGGCTAGGAATTCCGGGTCATAACATAGGTCAAACTTTTTTTTTCGGTCCAAGCAAAATTCCCAGTTTTTTGACTGCTCGTCCTATGTAACCTAGTAGGAAAATTATCCAGAGTTTTTCTTCCTTATGCAATGTATTATACAGTAAAATCGAATAAATTTAAGTTCCAAAGTATATAATTTCAATGTTTTAGCATCAAAACGTACAGAGTACAAAAATGTAAATTAAAGGTTTGAGCATTTCTGGAAACAAATAAACTATTTTAAAAACTAACGAAATTTCATTTATACCACTGAAAACTACACGAAAAATGCAAATTGAAAATATTTAGTCAAGAAATCCTTAGAACCAAGAATTTAGGATAAATTATCCCTATATCCTCAAATGATACTCAAATTCCTTAGAACTAGGGATAAATCCCTAGGGTTGCCAACACTGCTTAGAACCTCTACTTTAATTAATTTTGGTCCCGGCATTCTCAACATATCTACAGTATGTCGTTAGTTTCTTGTTTTACTTCTGACTGAACTGTACTGTGGAAAGCTGAGTGACGCGTGCACAGGTAGCTACTCTGCTTGTGAACATTAGCTATAGTACATCTTAAGACTCATTTTAAGTAACTTAGTTATAAAGGCTTTTAAAGAATCTGGAATTTCTTTGCCGCCCTCACATAAGCCATCTATCGGTCCCTATAAGGATCAAGATTAATCCAATCCCTTATCATCACATCTCATCCCCCTCAAATCCATTTTAAAATTATCCTCCCATCTACGAATCGGTTCTCTAAAGGTTCTTTTCCCTCAGATCTTCCAACTATCACTCTATATACATTTCTGGATTCGCCCATACGTGCTACATGCCTCGCCCATCTCAAACATCTGGATTTAATATTCCTAATCATGTTAGGTGAAGAATACAATGCGTGCAGTTCTGCGTTGTGTAACTTTCTCCATTCTCCTGTAACTTCATTCCTCTTAGCCCCAAATATTTTCTCAAGAATCTTATTCTCAAACACCCTTAATCCAAGTGAGAGTCCAAGTTTCACAACCATACAGAACAACCGGTAATATAACTGTTTTATAAATTCTAACTTTCAGATTTTTTGACAGCAGACTAGATGACAAAAGCTTCTCAACCGAATAATAACAGGCATTTCCCATATTTATTCTGTGTTTAATTTCCTCCCGAATGTCATTATATTTGTCACTGTTGCTCCAAGATATTTGAATTTTTCCACCCCTTCGAAGGATAAATCTCCAATTATTATGTTTCCATTTCGTACAAAATTCTGGTCAGGAGACATAATCATATACTTTGTTTTTTCTGGATTTACTTCCAAACCTATCGCTTTACTTGCATCAAGTAAAATTTCCGTGTTTCCTTAATCATTTGTGGATTTTCTCCTAACATATTCACGTAATCCGCATAGACAAGAAGTAGATGTAACCCGTTGAATTCCAAATCCTGTCTGTTATCCTGAACCTTCCTAACGGCATACTCTACACTTCTAGAGCAAAGTTAAAAAGTAAAGGCGTTAGTACATCTCCTTGCTTTAGCCCGCAAGTGTATTCGTAAAGCATCAGCTAGAAACTGGCCTGTACGGACTCTACTGTATGTTTCACTAATACACATTTTAATTAATCGAACTAGTTTCTTAGGAATACCAAATTCAATAAGAATATTATATATATAACTTCTATGTTAACCGAGTCATATGCCTTTTTTAAATCTATCAATAACTGATACACTGTACCCTTATATTCCCATTTTTTCTCCATTATCTGTCGAATAAAAAATATCAAATCAATTGTTGATCTATGACGCCTAAAACCTCACTGATGATCCCTAATAATTTCATCTACATATGGAGTTAATCTTTTCAAAAGAATATTGGACAAATAATAACAATAATAATAATAATAATAATAATAATAATAATAATAATAATAACAATAATACTAGTAATGTGTTTATTAATTTTTTACTATACGTTGGTCAGATCCAAACTTGAACATGCATCTGTTGCATGGAAATCCATTACTTCCACTGACTCGGCTAAATTGGAGAATATTAAAAGAAAATTTATTTCCATGTGTTCTTATACAGGGTGTTTAAAAATACGGGGCATAATTTCAGGTATGTATTTCCCACATGTAGACAATCAAAATAGTTCATTACAACATGTGTCCGGAAATGCTTAATTTCCGAGTTATGGCCTTCACAACAGTGAAATTCACCGGAACGTTTTTCTTTCCGCAGGTCGTTGTCATTACAGAAGATGTTCAAAATGTCCACCTCCTGCTTGAATACAGACCTCACATCGATGTCTCATTGACCTGCGAACACCATCCCAAACTCCAGGAGTATTGCGTATGTCCTCAGAACATGCCACAATTCGATTTCGAAGGGATTCCAAATCAGGCACCAAAGACGAATAAACCAATGATTTTAAATGGCCCCACAAGTAGAAATCGAGAGGGTTCAGATCAGGTGAGCGTGGAGGCCAAGCAATTGGGCCACCTCTACCTATCCAACGATCAGGAAACCTTCGATCCAAGTACCGGCGAGCCGTACGACTGAAGTGTGCAGGAGCGCCATCATGCAAGAAGTGAATGTGTTGACGATTGATCAGTGGAGTGTCTTCTAAAACATGAGGTATTGTGTTTTCCAGGAAGTTTGTGTACGCCTGCCCCGTAAGTCTGTTTACAAGTACATTGGGTCCAACTAATCGATCCGATCACCAATGATACCGGCCCACATGTTGAGGGAGAACCGCACCTGGTGATGAGATGGAACAGTTGCACGTGGGTTTTCATATGCCCATACATGCTGATTGTGGAAATTTGTTATGCCATCTCGTGTGAACTGTGCTTCATCTGTAAATAATACTAAGGCAGGAAAGTTCGGATTTACACCACACTGCTGCAAGAACCACTGACAGAACCTAACTCGTGCGGGGTAATCTGCTGGTGACAGGGGCTGTACACGTTGTAAATGATAAGGATACAATTGATACTCTTTCAACAGTCTCCAGACAGTCGTATAAGGAACATTGACTTGCAACGCTACCCTTCGTGTGCTGATAGAAGGAGTCATGTTCACAGCCTCCAGAATCTCCTCCTGTACTTCTGGAGTTGTAGATCTTGGTCGTCCCCTTCCCAAACCAGGAGAGTTAAGTTTTCCATACTCGCACAGACGGTAATGGAGACGTACAAATGTCTTCCGATCTGGACATTGTCGCTGTGGATACCTCTCCTGGTACAAACGACGAGCCAGCGCAGCATTGCCGTCCGCCTTACCGTACATGAAGTGTATCTCTGCCAGCTCTTGATTTGGATACATGTCGCTCAGTCTAACGCCTACACAACACTGAATGTAACCTTCGCCTCGGCATGAACTGTCAGAGTGCCCTCTTAATGTCTCCTTTGACGGCAACGACCTGCGGAAAGAAAAACGTTCCGGTGAATTTCAATGTTGTGAAGGCCATAACTCGGAAATAAAGCATTTCCGGACACATGTTGTAATGAACTATTTTTATTATCTGCATGTGGGAAATACATACATGAAATTATGCCCCGTAGATTTGTACCTATTTCTGATGGGAATAATAAATATGAGGTTAACTGCAAATATTTTAATTGCTGTAGTTTACTTGCCAGACATCAAGATCTTGATTATTTATTATTTATTATTATTATTATTATTATTATTATTATTATTATTATTATTATTATTATTGTATAGTCATTACAAAAATCAATTATGAATTATTCCTAAGCAATATCAGACTTCGTGTTCCTGCTATGGGTTTAAGATTTCATAAAATGTTTACAGTAGAAATTCTAAAGCTCTCTCCGGTCTGCAGATGTATGAAATATGCTAATTTGCATGGATTGAACTTTGATCTATTTCATGTATTGTATATACTTTTGGTCAGTTATTAATTTATGTGTTTTGTTTAGATACGTATTATAATATTATTCTCGTTATTTCCTATATCTTTTGTATCATATTCATTTATATGATTCCATCCTTTGATTTTCAGTTACATTTATTTTTAATTGTCATTATTTTAATAAGTATTTCTATGTACTTTTATTGTAATTTCTATCATTATTAATGTTCTTGTTATGAAACTGTGATGTGCTGAACTGTTATTGGCCCCTGACTGTTGTACAACACATTAAATATTAGTAATTAAATAAATAAATTATTATTATTATTACTATTATTATTATTATTATTATTATTATTATTATTATTATTATTATTATTATTATTATTATTATTATTATTATTATTATTATTACATTTAATATGCGGCATTCCCTAGCAAATTAACGGGTAAGTACTGAGAATTAACAACATCCATCTAACAGTTTAGGAGAGATCACTATATATAAAGAGACAGACAGACAGGCAAACAGACGGAATGCCCAAAAACGTAAATTAAATTAAGAGTATTTAATTGGAACTCACACTGATTTGAAAAATTGCGGACTGCAATAATGAATGTTTGGGAACTAACTTAGGTCAGGCACTGTACTTCGCTCTCTTGCGAAAGCTTTCATTTGCTGACCACCCACAGTTTCCACAAAGTCTGGGCGTTAAATCTGTCGCCTTTGGTTGGCAGCCGTCAGCTGTCCGGGCTAGGGCTCGACGTATCTGAACGGCTAACAGCAATGAATGACCAGATTTCAGTCATTATTGGCTGGCATGTTCAGTGCAGCTAGTGTGATCGTGATGACGTTGTAGAGGAGTAATTAGTATATCGTGCAATATTGAATATCCGTCGCTTGGGGGCGGACTAGAAACTAGAAGCCAAGTTTGGACCATGACTTGAAAACGACCTGGGTTGTGATTTAATCAGGGAAATCATTAAAACGAATAACCGGGCTATACACGTGCCTACGCAGGACAACAAAGATATTCCTCTGAAGCGTGAATAAAAGCGTGTAGCACATAATAAAGTATACGGTACTACACCGAGCCTGGACGAATGCTCACGATTAGGTAAGTAACTGTGCCACATTGTGATATTACATGGAAGGTTCCATCGTTTGAGCGGACTACCCAATCACGATAATGGAGGTGCATACGGGAACGGCACGCAAAGGGAATATTCCAGAACGCTGTCGATGACAGAACCGTTAACACGAATGTGGGACTTTTCAACAAAAATAACGTTCAATAATTTACATATGAGCAAGACTTGTAATTAATGTATATTACAGGAGTTGAGTTACAATAGTTTCTTTTGCTGTTTTACTTCTTATGCAAAATACTTTTCAGCTGTTTCAAGAGATCCAAGAACTTATTTGGGACAGATAAATTGAATATTTCTCTCTTTTTAATTATAAAATAGCATTCATCGTAAGTCTACGGCAGCTATCACTCTGATCTTCTATCTGCGTGGGAGATCTAGGTTCGATCATCAGCCAGAATGGAATTTGTGCTGGAGAAATCAGACAGTCAGGAGAATGAAGATGAATGTGTCCACACAAACTGTCCTCATACTTTGTTAATCAATAATTCCAGAAATCCCATGTAAAACTGCAGTAGTAAAATTCAGACTGCTTACGGAACATGATTATTTGGCCATACACTTATATAAAATAAGAATTTACACGAATCCTAATTGTCCTCTATGCCACAAAGAAGAAGAAATGACTGCAGAACATCTACAAACTGTGAAGTTCTACCTGTTGGACCCACCACAGAGAAATATTGGAGAGCAAGAGCGCTAATGGCTTCGTTGCCAAAGCCCAGCACTGGATAACAATAACAACAACATATTTGGCTCCAATCAGAAAATGATGGGCAATAACTCATTAAACATTCTGAAAATAGAAATCTTACGTAAGCAACTCTGAAGTTGATAAGGGACATAACGGGAGTCTGTTGTACCTTCAGCATAGTACACCTTGAATCATTTTTTTGTTTGTGATTTTTGCTGCTACCTTGCCGACTCAAACTGAAGTAGAGTGCAGAGAAGGCCACCAGGTAGCTCTGGTTATAGTTCCGGTTTGATTTACTACAAAGTGCGAGTTCAATGGACGAAACAATTTTTTTGGTACCAAAAGTAAATATTTCGTTCATTGTTTGAACGATTTTTGAGTTCCGTGTTTAAGGGTTAAGATCTACTCTGGGGAAATTTTGTCCTTACACTTTTATTACTGACGTAATAAGCTTCGCGTAAACCCCACAGTGATTAAAATCAATAGTAATAATATTGATATAATTTACAAGATGTCTTAGTTTCAACTTTTAATGAAACATGCCTTTGACAAAAGAATTGTACGCAAAGTACTACGGTAAATTAAATCGAAATTCTCTCACTTTCTTTCTTTGTTACACAAGTATTTTACAAGTCTTGGAACACCAACCAACACAATTTAGGTGCTCATTGTAGCCGAGGAAAAGGTTTGTTTAGTTCTCATGGGGATGTCACGCGGTGGCTTTGAATAAGACTCGGAATTCTCGTTAATCATGGAGCTTTACAATGGCGCCTTGGTTTTACACCCCAGCACTCAATCAAGCACTTTAACCAAGTCGTTAGTATATCAATGCGACTTTAAAACAGCCGTGTAATCAAATGAGGAAGCATCGAGAAATGACTCCTCATTGTGCGTGTGTTTATCGACGCACTGATTCAAATAATGAAATGAGCAATGAAATAAACGTCAACAAAGTAATTCCCTTCTCTGCTTAAAGACAACTTTAAATTTTGTAACTACTTTCATCTTCCTCCGAATCAAGATATTATTATTCCGTTTCTGGAACTGTTCTGACAGCGTCAGTTCATCTGAAGTACCAGGTTCCAAATAACGGTTTCGAAATAAGAGTTTCACGATTAAACTGTGAAAATAATATTCTTGTGCGTAGGCTATATGGTATATACAATCCCGCACTCCAAGATAGCAGGCGTTAAAAGTTACTGTACTTGAAATTAGATTAATAATACTGTATATTATGTAACGAGCCAATAAAGGTAGTAATTAAGGCGAGAGTAAGCGAGGTTCATAATTTTCATACGAGCGTCTTAATTACCATTATACGACTGTTTTTGTTCGACCATAATTAAATATCCAAGTTTTGAGTTTTTACAAATATCTTACCTTGTTACTTTACTGATAATGAAACGGTGACCATGAGTGTATTTTCGGCGTGTTTTCGATTACTGCAACAGATGGCAGGTACGGATCATGGGTGTCTTTTCAGCATGTTCCCGAATAGTGCAACACATGACAGGCACGGAGCAATTTTGCGTCTATGTAGTTTTTATTGATTTTTTGCAGGGCTTTTTTTAAGATTTTAACCTCAAAGAAACACACATTAAAATACAGGAAATTAACTAAATTTACTAGAATACTATTATATTATCGCGCCTGCCATTTTAGATCGCTGCAATAACAAGTATATTTTGAAAATTTCAACCTATTTATACAAGGATTAGAGAAATGTATATAGTCAATAAACAACATTTCTTCTAAATTCTACTCTTTCCATCAAGATCTGTCTCAAATACAGGACGCACTAAAGGCAGTACAAAGAGAAATAACATAGGGTAAACTAGGGTCTGTTGGACAGTCGGGCATGTTAAACACTCTGTACATTAAAGTGTTACCTCGCCACTTGTGGGCACCACATTCTGCTAGAAGTCAATGACGGAAGTAGCCACGAGTGGGGTGAGGTAACACGTTAAAGTACAGAGTGTCCAACATGCCCGACTGTCCAACAGACCCCAGTTTACCCTATCATGTATCAAAACAAAAATTTATATTACGAAATAAAAGAGCTCCAATGATATTCAATAACAGATAATCGGAATCCCTGAAACCAGAACTGAAAAAAAAAAAACAAAAACATAGGGGAGAGTCGGGTAGTATCGGACATCGGGTAGTATGGGACAGTGCGTTTCTTTCATCTACCACCATATGGTAGTGCCTGAATGACATGGTTACGTTTCTCTATGCGACATCACAGAAACGTAACCATGTCAATCAGGTACTATCATCGTGTGGTAGATGAAAGAAACTCACTGTCCGATATTACCCGCTGTCCGATACTACCCGACTCTCCCCTACGAAGTATTAAACCAAATTCCTGATTCAATTGGAGCCTTACATTTTGTCAATGATGTCAGCGTGGCTTATATTACCATTAAGTTCGAATTATCCAAATAAATAATTGTCATACGTTACTTATTTTATCCCTGCACTTATTCCTACACGGCATATTTCGGATGAGTACAACTGCTACTTGAATTCGTGCCACAAGATTTTGTTGTCTCTCCAGGGGAGTCTCGTATACCAGAAAAGAAATCCAATGGTGTTAGGTCAGGTGAGCGAGAGGGACAGATTATTGGATCGCCACGTCCAATCCATATATTTCCAAAGGTGTCATTCAAATGCCCACGCACCACATGATCGAAGTGTGCTGAAGATATGCCGGGAATCTTTCCAAGAGTTCGACATCACATAACCAGACGATGCACAAAATATATTGATGTCGGTGGCAGCCATTTCGAGCACCTTCTGTAATTGATTAAAATGCTGGTTACTTACGGTATTTTAATGGTCGTTTTTACTTCTTTCCTCTTTTGTGATCCGTGCTACCTACGTCCTCTTTCACATTTCAGAGACGTTACCACATAAACAAAGCCTTTCTGGACATGGGTTCATTAACAAAATATGATCATATATGATCCTTGTAACATATTTTTTACACTCTGTATACGGCGCACAATGAGCCAAAGCGTGCCCAAGTTTGCGGATCCGTCCCCGGTACAGTCCTCGTAAACCAGTCAGCCAATATGTGATAAAGTGCTCATAAGTGTCAATTTTATTATTTTAATGGCAGATAATGCGCCAGTAGTACAGTACAAATACGTTAGCTAAATAGATAGTTGGAGAAAGTAAAACAAGAACGGAGGATTCGGCTCTGCTTGATTTGGATTTACGAGGTTTGGATGGCATTAGTGCATCCGACGCTGACAGGTTGATCATCCTACCTCAGCCCCTGATAGTCCCTGGGGTCCAGAGCCCCAAGCCCTTTCTGTCATCATGGTTTAACAGGTGTGCCATCCTACATCAATCCCTTATAGAACCAGTTCCGAGACGCACACGTGTAGCTTGATAAGCTCGAGTGGCACAGAGACTTAAGTCCTTCCTATATGAGCATTGAAAAACCGCACTATCTTCAAGACTTCACCCCAGCCTATTTTTACTATTGAAGATGATAGATGAAATGAGAGGGAGGTGGGATTGTTGTTCAAATGATACAATGAAACGGGAGTAACCCGAGAAAAACGTTCTCCAAACCTATACTTTTTTCATCACAAATTTTATCACGACCTGGCCGGGGATCGAACCCGGGTGGCCTGGATAGAAGACCAGCTTTCTAATACTTGAGCCACAGACGCAGCAAGGACGAAGGGACAGTCCAGATAGAGCTACTTTTCCCCGTTTCTATTATATTGGGACTATTTTCTTCAGAGGTGATGGTGGTGACATTATTTATGGTTTAACATTTATAGCCATGGTAGTACGAGTAGTTTTAATTGAAATGGTATTTGATGGTCTACTAGTTGTGATATTTTAATGATTATAAAGTCAACGACGACGCAATTTCTTTTAGTGTTTTTCTTTCAGATAATAATTCATATTTCTCTTATATTTTCTTTTATATTATTTTTCCCCTTCTTTCGCAAAGCCATGATAATAAATAACATTTGGCGGGCGGAAGAAATGCCTCAAGTCGATATTTAATGCAGAATAACCAAGAAATACAAAGGCTTACACACTTTTTGAAAACAAAACAAACTAAAGTTCCAGAAACATCTACTTGAATGAAAGAGAAACATGACGAAGACAAATTACTCCAGAAAATAATTTACATTCTCCAAGGTGAAAAGGGCACTAGAACCCGTTTTATTTATTTTCAGCCTTAAGATCATTAATTTTCACTCTTCCTGTGACACGAAGACATACGATGTGTGGTCATTTCAATCTATACTGTGTTACTCAATCCCTCTTTTTGAAAAGGGAGACACGTATCGTGTAAAATAGATTCTAAAAGGAAGTGGGAATCGAGGGCACGTAGAGAGTTTCCTGAATGAAACTATCAATGGAAACGTAGCAATACAAATGTATTTTAATCTAATAATACAGCTGCTAATAGTACTTCATTCGAGAGGGAGAAATTGATTTAAAAAATGAAACTCCACTTTACACGAGGCAATTTGTTCCTTTTGTATAGCTGATTTATATTCTAACATACTACAGGCGTATGTACGTGAAGAGCAGAGTGCGATATGGAAGAAGGATTTTTGGATAAAATATCCAATGAAGATACCTTCGTTAGCACTACATAAAAAGCAACATATTTTATTAAAAGGAGTTCAATTCAAAGTAATGACCGTAAAGTGTACATATCACGACACTCAATTTATAATCGTCCGTATACAAACATGAATTATTTTATGGTCAGCATGAGACAAAGTCACATAGAGCAATTTTTTACATGTCTGTCAAGAATTTTATTGAAATCTGATCAATTGGCTTTGTGCTACAGTATCTTTCTTATGCACAAGTTATCGTCAGACCAAAACTTTTAAACAGGTCGGATTTAAAGGCTAATGACATTTGTTCTTGATTGCGTCCTTTCTCCTACTACCTACAACCCCTGAATGTCATTGGCTTCTAATCCAAACGGTTTAAAACTCTTGACGGGACGATTCCTTTTGTACAAAAAACATACTACAGATACATTATAATTGATATGACACAGGAGGGTCCATCGTTGTGGAATAACGGTTAGCATGCCTCATCGTGAACCAGTGGGCTCGGGTTCAAATCCTGGTTGGGACAAGTTACCTGATTGATGTTTTTCCGGAGTTTTCCCTCAATCCATTAAGAGCAAATACTGGGTAACTTTCGGCGTTGGACCCTGAACTCATTTCGCTGGCATTATCACCTTCATCTCATTCAGACGCAAGATAACCATACCTGTTGATAAAGCGTCTTGAAATAATCAATTACAAAAACGTTCTACGTGTCTGCAGACAGTATACATTTAATTTCAAATTTTTCGAAAAATTCTCTACTATGTTATTCCGTTTTGAGATATTTAGGCCTACTTTACTTTATTTTAATTTATATAAAAAAACGTTTAAAGTAAAAGGAAATATTACTTAATTTATTAAAGAACTTATAAGTTCTAAGAATATTTTCTATCTCTTAAACTACGAAGTTAGATGAATGCGATGCGGCCCAGAAAACCATGTCACATGTCGCTTGGGGAAATAGTTCAATAGAACAGAAAAACGAAATTCGGTTTGAAATTAAAGAATTAATGATTTTCACATGAAATATGTTCTCCAGTTTAAACAAATCACTCTCTATGGAACAGATGAATAAACTATTATTTTGATATGATTTTATGGTGTTTTTTGTTAAACTTTGAAAGCCACTTTCTGAAAATTGTAAAAGAAAAACATGTATTCATTTTTAAAATCCAATAATTATGTAATTTTGCAACTACAGAGATAATTTTTTAATGTTCACAATTTTCTTCTCTATTAATAGAAACAATGAACAGAAAAACTATTTTGGAGATATGTGGCATGGTTTCCTGCACTGCATTTTAAATAGTTTAATGTATTACACAGAAATATAAAACTAAAATAATTTTCACATACTATTACAACACACTGACAATTCAATGTTAAACTATTATAGGCTTGAGGTGTGGATACTATGCATTATTATATGAATACTAAAATCACTGCGCATAGTTTTACTACTTATGTTTGTGTATCTGTGCGATTCCAAGCAAAGGGCCCTCAGTCACGAAAGTAAGGAAAAGCAAGATAAACACGATGATTACGATGATGATGGTGGCAATGCGAAAGGTGGAAATTTGTAACATCAAGCGAAGTAAAGAAAAGAAAAATGTGATGATTACAACAATGAAAATAAAAAGGATGAACTTTGGAACATCAAACCAGATATCCTAAGTCATGAGAGAAAGGAAAAAATTGATAATAAAGACTTCGATAAAAAGAAAATAATTTTCCATGATTAAACCAGAGAAAAGAAGACTGTTGGACTACTCCACTTTAGATTATAATTCTTGAAGAGAAAAGAAGAAACAATAAAAGTAGGATTTGATGATTTCGACGGTGATATTGAGAAAAGGAAGGTTCTGAATGTCCAATTCAGAGGTTTTGAAACATGAAGTTAAGAAAGAGAACAGGAATACGAAGATTATGATAAGGATAATAAGAAAACAGAAATTTCTTAAGTTCAAACCAAAAACCTAAAAAGTGTACGGGAAAAAATAAAAATAAAAGGAAGAATTTGATGATTTAAACTGTCTTAGAGGAAAGAAAAGAGGTATAATATGATTACTCCAACAACGATAATGATAAAATAAAATTTCTGAAGCCCAAACCGAAAGACCCAACAGATAAATGGAAAGAAAACATAAAAAGAGACGATGATCGTAGCTATGAAAGTACACGTACCCTCCATTATCTACGGAAGTTGACTTGACTGAACCAGAAACACATACACATGTTCTATGAGTTGGCCTTTAGTGGTCAGCATTTTCAAGAAATAGGGACCCAGACCTTGCTTATTCCTCCTTCAGCATACTGTGTAACGACCCGTTTGCTCGCGGTTGGATCACCTCGTTTAACGTGGAGTGTGCGTAAACCCGAGAGATATTCCATCATTGTCTGGGAGCCCCACAGAGTCGCGCCGGAGCATGACCAAGTCGGAAGTCGTTCAACAGAAGCAACTCTACGCCTCACTCATCAATTCACTACGCATTTACTATTGGAATGATTCAGGGTATCAGATTGGCTGAATTTGTCATCGTGTCAGCATTAAAAGCAGTTGCGTCAGACGCAAGGGTAGGCAATGGGACAAATGACATAGCGCCTGGTAATGATCCTCAAGTCAACTCCTGAACAGCGAACAAGAAACCAGGCCGGAAATGTTCCTAATTTGCTGATTTTATTGTTTTTACGGGACTTACAGCCGCCGAAAGACGAGGGTGTCAGCCTACCGCACTGGAATTCCAACTTTAATTATTCGCTGTAAATCCAAGTGAAAATTGTAGCGTATAAAATGTGTTTTTGAGGCAGAATTTATCATGGAACTACCGTTTATTGTTTCAAAATTGTACTATTTCTCTGTTGCAATTAATTATAACATTAAATAGACGTGAAAACTTCTACAGGGATAACCAACAAAAAGTGGAATCTACTTACTTATAAATGACATTAAGAGAACTCTGAGATGAAGTTCATTACCGCCCTCACATAAGTCCGTCATCGGTCCCTATCCTCAGCAAGATTAATCCAGTCTCTACCATCATATCCCACCTCCCTCAAATCCATTTTAATATTATCCTCCCATCTACGTTTTGGCTTCCCTAAAGGTCTTTTTCCCTCCGGCCACCCAACTAACACTCTACAAGCATTTCTGGATTCGCCCATACGTACTACATGCACTGCCCATCTCAAACGTCTCGATTTAATGTTCCTAATTATGTCAGGTGAAGAATACAATGCGTGCAGTTCTGTGTTGTGTAACTTTCTTCATTCTCTTGTAACTTCACCCTTCTTAGCCTCAAATATTTTCATAACCACCTTATACTCAAACACTCTTAATCTCTGTTCCTCTCTCAAAGTGACAGTCCAAGTTTTACAATCATATAGAACAACTAACTATCAGTATTTTTAGAGAAGACTGGAAGACAAGAGCTACTCAACCGAATAATAACAAGAAATTCCCGTATTTATTCTGAGTTCAATTTCCTCCCGAGTTCCATTTATATTCGTTGCTGGTGCTCCAAGATATTTGAATTTTTCCACCTTTTCAAACGATAAAGTTACAAAGGATGAGATACATACCCGCCAGGCACTTCGTGAATGTGCCGTGTAAGACATCTTGCCTAGGACTCGCGTTATGGAATGCGCGCTGGTTCAATTCTCATGGGGGATGAAATGTTCTCATAAATTTTCGGTCAGTGTATGGGACCGGTGCCCTCCTAGCATTGTGATGCACTTGGGTACGTACGATACGTAGTGAAATTCGTTTGCGAAAGCCAGCTATAACGGGTGGGGGAATCATCGTGCTATTTACACGATATCTCCATTCTGGTCGAATGATCGTCCACCTCTGCTTCGGCATGTGAACGTTGAGGCCAGCAACCGGTTGATCGGTCTTGGCCCTTCAAGGGCTGTAACGCCACGAATTATTCCTTTCAGATAAAGAACGAAAAAAATGCTATATGAACATTGATCCCAAATGCTTTATTTCTTTTTTACAGCCATTTTTCTACAATTCTGCTTACATTGTATGATGTGGTATATTATGGAAACAAAAATATCATATCACATGGAAATGTCGATGTTTGGGCTGGGCATTGTTAGTGAATTTTTGGTGGGACCTCATGCTCTTCCTCCCAGGTCCAACAGAGAAAGACACAACGAGTTCTTACAGTACATCTTCCTTGTTCTGTTACACCATGTGCAGTTAACAATACGACGAAACAGGTACTTTATGTATGATGGAGCTTCTGCTTATTTTAGAGTCAATGTTCGTCGATTTCTAAATCAAAGGTTCCGCTACGGATGAGACCATCTTTTTGGCCTCTGCGCTCTCCGGACCTAAACTCACCAGACTTTTATTCGTGGGGTCATTTAAAAAAGCTTATGTATGGAAGCCCGGTGTAAGACGAAGAGAATATCGGAGCCCGTATTTTGGAATACGAGACAATACAACATTCTCCAAGGATACATTAGCGCATTTAGGAGTCAATGCGACGGCGGGTATCCGTGCTAACAGGAGCCTTTTTTTAGCACTTCCTGTAAGACATATTTCCATGTTTTTTCTAATAGGTTATTTTACGACGCTTTATCAACAGCTTAGGTTATTTAGCGTCTGAATGAGGTGAAGGTGATAATGCAGGTGAAATGAATCCGGGGTCCAGCACCGAAAGTTATCCAGCATAGTTCCATGTTGTATGCTATATTTATTTCATAATGTAACGCATTATACAATGCAAGCTGAGTTGTAGAAAAAGAGCTTTAAACAAGGAAGTAACGCTTTTTCCAGGCGAATGTTCATAGGATATTTTTTCAATCTCTATGTGATAGGAATATGTTCCTAAAGTTTTGACATACATTTAGTTACATCCTGTATACAAAGTCTCTGAGAATGGTAGACAAGCTGTGATGTTGGTATATAGACGGACGGCCAACAGAAATTTATCAATATGGACAAAAACATAAACAGAGGAAAGAGTACAGAATGAATAGTAAACAGACAGTAGTATGGAAAGTTTTTTTAAGTAGGTTATTTTACGACGCTGTATCAACATCTCAGGTTATTTAGCGTCTGAATGAAATGAAGGTGATAATGCCGGTGAAATGAGTCCGGATTCCAGCATCGAAAGTTACCCAGCATTTCCTCATATCGGGTTGAGGGAAAACCCCGGAAAAAAACCTCAACCAAGTAACTTACTCTGACCGGGATTCGAACCCGGTCTACTTAGTTTCGCGGCCAGACGAGCTAACCGTTACTCCACAGGTGTGGACTAGTCTGAAAATATAGTCAAACATAGGCTACATAAGGAGAGATTACAGGTAAACTGCTGGACGAGTGAACCGAGTTTAATTAATGTTTTAATAAAATGCAGATAGATGAAAATACAGAGTGATATTATTACCGAGGAAATTTTTGTAACACTAATACATCTGTAGACATCTTGGGGAATATTTACTGAGAAAGACGAAATTAAATCGTGTAAAATGTGAGGCGCAAAAGTTCGCACTCCCCAACACTCCAGAAGTATTTATGCTGAAAGACAGCGGTTAACGCCTACATCATGGGCAATCTCCATTCAGGACTACGATGCTTTTGTACGCACATAACGAGGGCGGGTAATTTCTGGATCGGGGCCAAATAGTTTGTTGGATATTAAGGTTTTGCCAGATAGACGTGTTACAGAGGATAGTGGGCGAACGAACGCCTCGTACTGGTCCTCGACATTCAACATTCTGTTACGAGTTGGAGTAGGAAATATAAATCATTCAGTAGGCCTATTTCACACAGGTAAGCTATTCAAGATCCTTGTTCAGCTCATTTTCATTCCATACAAGGCCAGAAGTAAATGCATACGTTTGTGTTATAGCTATTTGGTTTACAAAGCAATGGGTACATTAACAACTGAATGTCGTGGCAGATGGTATCCAACAGGGGTCTCTGTGTCAACATATGAAGAGTTCAAGGTAAAGAAAACTGTCAGAAGAAGAAGAAGAAGAAGAAGAAGATGATGACAATAATAATAATAATAATAATAATAATAATAATAATAATAATAATAATAATAATAATAATAATGCTTACGTAGTCAAACATACAAATGCATCAGATACACCGTATTTTCTCGAATACCCCGCGCCCTCGATTAAAACGCGCAACCCACTTTTGAAATACAAATAAAAAAAACTTTCAGGAAATGTATTCACGACAAATCTACAAATCTAGTAGAGAGTATCGGAACTAGTGGATAAGCAAGACAGCCAACACAGAGTCAAATATTGTAAATAAGAGAAACATGTTAATGAGTAACTCTTATAACTTCGGATATTTTAGTTTTACAGAACAAAATTTTAGCAGGATAATACTCTTATAATCTACGGATTTCAAGAATTTAATAAGTAATAACACTCGGGACGACGTTAAACACAGAATAAATATGGGAAATGCCTGTTATTATTCCGTTGAGAAGATTTTGTCATCTAGTCTGCTGTCAAAAAATCTGAAAGTTAGAATTTATAAAACAGTTATATTACCGGTTGTTCTGTATGGCTGTGAAACTTGGACTCTCACTTTGAGAGAGGAATAGAGATTAAGGGTGTTTGAGAATAAGGTTCTTAGGAAAATATTTGGGGCTAAGAGGGATGAAGTTACAGGAGAATGGAGAAAGTTACACAACACAGAGCTGCACGCATTTTATTCTTCACCTGACATAATTAGGAACATTAAATCCAGACGTTTGAGGTGGGTAGGACATGTAGCACATATGGGCGAAACCAGAAATGCATATAGAGTGTCAGTTGGGAGGCCGGAGGGAAAAAGACCTTTAGGGGGGCCGAGATGTAGATGGGAAGATAATATTAAAATGAATTTGAGGGAGGTGGGATATGATGTTAGAGACTGGAATAATCTTGCTCAGGATAGGGACCAATGGCGGGCTTATGTAAGGGCGGCAATGAACCTCCGGGTTCCTTAAAAGCCAGTAAGTAAGTAATAACCACATTTACTGCAGTGCTTAAATAGTGTTTATGTTGGTACATTATACTGAGAATATAAACAGAAGAAGAAGAAGAAGGGAATGTTTGAAAAAATATTAAAATTATCGAAAAAGGAAGTCTAATTGAAAAAACTCGCTAAATGAAGTTGTTATTTTTATGTTTTGGTTAATAGTGAATTTAAATATTTTTCATGTTTTTATGTTTTGTGGATGTCCAAACAGGTTTAAAATATTTTTTATCTATATTATTAAATTTGTTTTATTTTGCACAAATAAGAGGAAGCCTTTGAAAAAATTTGTAAATTTTTACTGCATGCTTGTACCTCAAGTTTACAAAAATCAATAAAAGTAATTTTAAATATATTTTTTTTCAGTTTCATTAACAAAACTCTTTTTTTAAAAGTGTGGATTAACCCGCTTTTCTTCAATTGAATGTCGTATGTGACATATGTTGTCTATATTGTTCGAACGACACAACTCAAGTGGCCTGAAAAGGTGCCAGAAACCCAACTTTGAGTGTACAAAGGGAAAAATTGGGACGGTGTCGGGTGTAGTTCCTGGGCAGCTCAGTCGGTAGAGCATTCGTGAGCTAAGCGAAGGATCCGAGATCGATACCCGGCCCCGGGACAATTTTTCCTTTGAAATTATTCAAGTCTGCTTCACAGGGAGCTTTACCTAAAAGCCAGATTTTTATAATATATACGTCACTTTAGGTACGTTAACAGAAAAACCACAATTCAAGTCACACAGAGTTTGTGTGCACTCAAAGCTGGATTTCTGGTACCTTGTGAGCCCACTTGAGTTGTGTGGATCTAAAGGAAAAAATTAGGACGGTGTCGGGTGTAGTTCCTTGGTAGCTCAGTCGGTGGAGCATTCGTACGCTAAACGAAGGTTCCCGGGATCGATACCCGGCCTCGGGACAATCTTTCCCTTGAAATTATTAATTCGGTGTTATTATTTAATAAGTCTGTTCTCGAATCATAACGTCACATGATAAACTTCAGCAACAATGAAATGAACAATGGTATTGCTCATAGGAAAGCAACTGGTCTCTCAATTCGAGACTGAGTTTGAGGCTCGTGGGTTTGAATTCGCTTGATCAATTATCTGATTGGTTTATTTATGATGTTTCCCCAACTGTAAAGCGAATGTTAGATAATCAATGGCGAATTCTTGGTCTCGTCTCGTAATTTCACAAATAATCTCGCAGTTGATAAAGCATTGTTAAATAACAATTTTAAAAAACAATGAAGTGCCCTCTGAAAGGATGCTTATAGCCTGAAAATGCTAAACCTGAGCCATACTTTACAGTCACAAAATGATTCCAGTGCAACTTTTCTTGAATGAATTGCAGATGTGGATTATACAGGTAGTTAGATATTAAACCACAACGCTTGTCAGAAGTACCGGTCATTTGCGTTGCTTTCAATTTGTCCAATATTACTGAGCAATGATCTATATTCAGAAGTTCATCAAGCGGTATTAGGTCCGTTAATCGGTTTGCACACGAACTCTTCATTACTCGCATTGATAAACTGATTAATAGTTAGGGTAATACCATCAATAAATTCTGAATGAAGTGGAGAGATACTGAATGTTTCCCTGTTATAATTTCTGTTATTAACATTTCTTAAGGGGGGACTGTACTTACATATCTTATAAGTTAAATTCCTCAATTTTGGGGGGCACTTTTCTGAGAAGTTGTAAAAGATACAAATGTAGAAAAAATGGGGGATATGTAACATATCTTTATGTATACAACAGGTTAAATAAATTTAAAGCTCCACTGAGCGGTTGGCAAAAACAATCATTGATAACCTGTCTTGCATTAAGCATTACTGCAAATTATGTTTTTATTTTTGCTGAAGATAGAAATAATCTTAATTTTCTTAACCTACTCTGTAAATTGCAATCACATTGATATTGCAAATTAATTTCATCCATCTGGGTACAATACTTTCTGAGAGAAGTGCACCAATGTCACAAAAATAAGAAAGTGCAGAAAAATGGTTCAAAGTTTCCATATCATGCAATGTTAAAGCCCTCAATTTTGGAATCATTTTTCTCAGAAGTGATAAAAGATACAAATGTAGGAAAAATAGGGAATATGTAACATACTTTCATGTATAGAGTCGGTTAAATAAATTAAAAATTCCACTGAGCGACTGAAAAAAAATGGACTTTGATAATACTTTTTGCATTAAGAATTACTACAATATTTTTGCTGAAGATAGGAGTAAAAGCTGATAAATACAAGAAATCAAATCATTATTAACATTTCACACATATTACACTACAGAAAAATGATAAAAACCAAAATTTCAATTTTTTGTCAAATTCCGGTGTACAGACTCCCCTTACGAAAGAGAAACGTCACCATGCTTTTCAGAAAAAAAACTTTGTACAAGAAAAACCAATAAAAAGAAGAGAAAACTTGACAGAGCGCCTTACAATACCACATCTACTAGGTATATATCGATATGAAACCAGGAACTATATGTTTAAAATTTACTACATACTTGACTCAGCAACAATGTGGTCATACGAAGCAATAGAAATTTGTAACTTTTACTTTCATATGAAGAGTCCACTGCAAGAATGATGGATGTCACTTTCTTGTCAAAAATGAACCAAGACTGTCAATGCATAGCTTAAGACATATAGAATGTACATAGAGAGTTATATGGCATTAACCCTGATAGTCATTGTCCAATAATGATCGGAAAATCTCAGTTAAGCTTTGAGCGCTAAGCATTTGAAATTTTCAATTGCTTCTCCTGCAAAATGTATTCCAAATGACATCCATCATTCTTGCAGTGGACTCTTCATATTGTATTCATATAAACGAAAATGTAGTATGACATTGAAAAACATGGATTTCGATATTTTCACACTTTTATATCGTCGACTAACATGAAATAGTTTTTGGCCCACCGTCTGCTAGTTTCTACGATGTTATTCAATAATTCGACACTTTTATTCATATCGAGTATCTACGAGTCATCCATTCGGAAATTATGCTCACGAAGTGAAATAGTTTTAATTAAAAAGCAATAATTTTTATTAAACATGTAACATAAAATGGTGATTTGTAAAAATTGCCCCAACTGCTTTTGCTGTTTTGTGACAGAAGGCAAGAAATCAAACTGTATATTTCATAAGTTTTCAAAAATTTATATTTAGACAAAGTAAATTAGTAAGGTATTAATTACAGAATTGCATCTTCAAATAAGATCGCCTGATTAACAATAACTTCTTTACTGTATTTATCAGGATTAATTTTTTAATCTATTTTCACGTAATGCAACTTATACAATCTAAATTTTTGTAACAGAATGATATTAAGAAAATATTCTGTGCGGACTTGTTTTTCTCTTGTATAGTTTACAAGCTCCTCCACCAAACATGCATAACTCTAGCGCTTTGATACGTAATCTAGCCTACGTTACCAATTTCCTGACATACCGTACTGTATATTTGGACCGGCAGACACTGAATAAACAATGATTATGCATTATGTACACCTTTTGCTGGAATGAATCACACGCCACTCTTTTATATTTTCATACACCAGCCCCCTTTGCATGACGACTTGTTCTGTTTACCTGGACAACCTCAGATAATTTCGATGTGATAAATATCTCCCGTACACGGAAAGGCTATTGCGTTAATACAAGAATATAGTTTTATAGAGATATGTCAATTTCACATGTAGGATTAAAAACATCAGACATATTGTTAGTGGATAGCTGTAATGACTGTTGACTTTAGGGAGCCGGGTTTAAAGTCCGACTTAAGTTTTGATTATGATTTTATAGGTGTAATTAAAAGTAACCCAATTTGTTGATGATCAGGTTGTTATGGACAAGAGTAGAATCGCAAAAAAAAGTGTAGCCTACATAAACTTAATACGATAATACCCCAACTTCTGTACCTCAAAATATTCACTAGAGAATTTCCTATTTCCTGTATAATTTTTGCAAAGTGTTAGTCTGTATGGACACAAAGTGAAATACAAAAATACAATAAGGGAAGCGTCGTACATCTAATTGCACAAGAACGAAGTAAATAATATGCGATAAAATGAATACAGGAGTCCAAAATGTAAATACAAAAGGTCATCGATTCGAAGCTATTTACAAATTTCTTCATTAGGACCACACAGCTAAAGATATGAAGGGCCGAATAATTTGTTTTGTTCGTTACAGCATTCATTCGTTCGTTCGTTTGTTAGTTCATTCAATTCTTATTTCATTTCATTTCATTCAGTGTTCTGCCAAAAGGCAGATCTTTCACTGCAAACCCAGCTTTCTAAAATCTTTCCTATTTTCTGCCTTCCTATTTCCCTCATATGATCCATATACTGTATCTTAATGTCGTCTATCATATTCTGATACCTTCTTCTGCTACGAACTCTTCTCCCGTTCATCATTTCTTCCTGTTCATCCTTCAGTAGGCAGTTTCCTCTCAGCCGGTGACCCAACCCATTCCTTTTTCTCTTCCTGATCACTTTCAGCATCATCCCTCCTTCACCCAATCTTTCCAACAAATCTTCATTCCTTATTCTGTCCGTCCACTTCAAACGTTCCATTCTTCTCCATACCAGAGTATGTTTATTTATCTGTTTATTTAATTAATTCATTTTTAAATTTTATTTATTGCTTTATTTATTTATCCATCTATTTATTAATTTATTTATTTATTCATTCATTGACACATTCATTTATTTATGTATGTATTTATTAATTTCTTTAAGTATTTATTTATTTATTTATTCATTCATTGACACATTCATTTATTTATTCATGTATTTATTCATTGTTTAAATATGTATTTAGTTATTTATTTATTTATTCATTGAAACATTAATTTATTTATGTATTTATTCATGTGTTTAAGCATATATTTATTTATTTATTTATTTATTTGTTTATTTATTTTATCATAGTAGAATAAATGACTAGCCAAATACAGTAGAAGACTCATAGGCTGTTGTGTAGAACAACCGTAATGATGAAACTTCAAAATTATCCTGAAACTCGAAAATATTTCCACAAAACGAAATGGTACTTACTTCCCGCCCAAGGAAAAGTATTTTAACGTTAAACATATTAATTATTGCCAAATTAATTAAGTGTTACCAAAATCTCAATGTCTGACTTCAGTAGCTGACCGAAGGAAATGATTAACGTCACATTATTCCGACGTGACTTGTTTGCAACTGACCAGTGTATGCTCCAGTGTCGAATGAATATAATGTTACTAAAAATTAATCGAGAATATATTTACTTTCTCATATGCATTAAATTTTTCTCTTACCACAGCACCATACTAACGTTCCCCAGCAAACCAATTAATAAGAAACACAGTAATTCCATTCGCCATATTTGTACAGATAATAATCGTATTAAATTGAATAGAAATTTATTGAAATTGGAATCACTTATCACATAATACATATATAAGGTATATACATACTTGTGTGACTTTTTAATAGCATAAATTAAAGTCTCTTATATTACATAAACTATTCAGATGCAGATAAATTAAATTTGGTAATAGATTACCAATACCATAATGGTACAAAAAGAATGGAATGAAAACAGAAATAATTTTAGAATATCTGACACTTTATTTCTCATATACCTCAAATTATTCGTTAATATTCGATATAAGATCTCTTTCGTGAGAAATCGTCAACTGAATTAAAGTTGGATACACCATATCTACACACGCAACCTCGAGAAGTTGAACTGGAGACGACTCTTCTTGTGTGAATTAGCTGGTAGAGTTTCATATAAAACTTAGAGAACCAGCTAAGCTCGGAGGCAGACTGCACAGTACTTCCCTGTGATCTTTTTGCTGATATTTTCCTTCAAGTTATAACACGATGAACCAACTTTTGAGTAATTGCATAACATCTTCAATTAAATATACCTCAGATATTAATGGGATGAACCTCAAAGTTTGTTGAGTGTTAAAATTACAAGCAAGTGGATAAGAACTTTGCTAATATTGAAAAAGTGATTCGAATCGCTATTGAAAAGATGGTAGAAAAGTTTGCGTGTTAGGAATGCATGGCTATATTTCGTATGAAATTCAAGCCTCATGGAAGAAACATAAATTTATTAAATGTAAGAAATTAAAAATATGGACTGCTCCACGAAGTTTATACGTTAGAATTCCGAGGAAATGGAAGCTTTACGCTAGTCATAATTCTGCGTATCAAGCTAACATAGCGAAAACTACTGTAAAATTTATATAACTTACTTTATGAGGAATTTGAAGACCTATTTATGATTTCTTTAAGCTAAAGGCAGCAATCTTTGTCAAGACGTACTGTATATAACTTATTTATATCATTTATTTTTTATCAATTTCAGTAGCATCTTCAAATACTGACAGGTCTGCCGACCTTCTTCTTGCTTTATTGATTACATTTCATAGGCCTAAACATATTAATAATCTTAAAGTTCTGAAATCGAATTACATAGACACAATATCTTAATTGTTGGTCGATATAAAAATGATACATATATACAGAATTAATACCTTAATAACAATAATATTACACAAGCGTAATGGTAATTACATTTATAAAATGTAATAAATTCTGTAAACAGCCACAACTATGGGATAGTTAACATTAAAACTCTCATATTATGATAAGGATAAAGTGAGAGAAATTACAAAGTTATTTGTTAAAAGGACTCAACATTGCAAATAAACATACATTCAATTTTATACCCATTTTTGTTCGGATAAGTTTTGTTAATTTAATAATAGGCTATATATTTTTTTAAGTCCGTCTTAAACTTATCTTATATTACAATGTGATGTTTTTATTTCATTTTGCTAGATGAACGTTTCGGTTTTATAAACCATCTTCAGATCACTGTTACCTCTATTGAACTCTCTTGCAGCATGTACAGTCCTTTAACTTAGATTAATTTAATTTAATATGCCATTTTAAATATGTGTATTCATTAATGTTTTATCTCATATTTATATTTTGCTTTTTAATAAAATATGGTTAATGTAAACCATTGCATATCAACACAAGAGTTCAATAGAGGTAACAGTGATCTGAAGATGGTTTACAAAACCGAAAACGTTCTTCTAGCAAAATGAAATAGAAACATCACATAATATAAGATAAGTTTATGACGGACTTAAAGAAAATATTGTTACAATACATTGAATTTCTTTTTAATACGCACAAAAGAAAAAATAGAAACTTATTCTTAAAATAAGCAGCAAGAGTTTAAACTGGCAAAAAAGACAAAATACAATTTGTGCCTATCAATTCTTAACACCTCGAAATGCATTTAAATCTATATGCTATCACAGTAGTAAAAGAAATTTTGCCAAACATCCGCGCTTTGTTCATGAGTGACACCAATAAGAAGAGTAAACTAGGAGATAATGGGATGGGGGGGCTAGTTTCTTTTCCCATCCTCTGCGTACATTGATGACCAGTAACATACAATAGTCTAAGTATAGAATTCTAATAAAATAAATAACAAATAATCAAACAAATAAACAATCAAATTAATAAATTAGTAAATAAACAAGTAAACAAAGAAACAAACAGCTAAACAGATAAATAAATAAATAAATAAATACATAAATAAATAAATAAATAAACAAATAAATAAATTTATTCAGCACTACTATTTACACTTAGATACTGTCTAAAATAATGGTGATAAAGCACACATTCTCAAATTAACTAACATTGTAATGTACTTTTGCTTTTAAAATAAAAATGCGTTATGCTGTGGCGACAAACAAGCGTAATGAAAATAATGACAATGGACATACTATACATTACAATTTTAGAAATAATACGCGAATTATACGTTAAAAATTATAAAGTTTAGCACAGTCAATTTTGATTGAATCTCTTACTTCAATATTGTTCTAGGGATTGATGAATTCCGATATTCCATTACTACATCCATCATAACATTTATGTGGTAGGGGAGAGTCGGGTAGTATCGGACATCGGGTAGTATCGGACAGTGCGTTTCTTTCATCTACCCCCATATGGTAGTACCTGAATGACATGGTTACATTTCTCTATGCGACATCACGGAAACGTAACCATGTCAATCAGGTACTATCATCGTGTGGTAGATGAAAGAAACTCACTGTCCGATATTACCCGATGTCCGATATTACCCGACTCTCCCCTATAAATTCTTTCATAGAAGAGCGGACATGCAGCGCCTCTATGTATTGCATCCCAAAATTCATTACACGTAAAAGGATTTCCACCTTACACCCTTCATCAAAAAACCGATTATTCTACGAACGTGGTTGTATGGACAAAATTACCTTGCTTGAAGTATGTTGTAATTGTAGTAGCCAATTTCATTATGTCATTATTTTGACAGCAAGAAAATTATAAAATTTTGTCAAAAGTCTTCAGAACGGTAACGTATACTCTGACAAGACTTCAAAACTTGTACAATAAAAAAATATATGATCATACTTCAGTTTAGTGATGGAAAATAAGTTTCGTGAAAAATGGAAATTATGTACGTGATGTTCGGAAAGTTACAGTGCACTTCAATTACGAACTTATAATAAACGTTTATGCAACGAAATACATGAGAAAGGCGAAAGGCCTGAAGATTTTACGGAGACATTGTTGCTGCCAACACCGAGGAAAAATAATGCCAAGAAATGTAACAAGTTCAGGACTATCAGTCTGATATCGCACTCGGCAAAGATTCTCCTGCGAATACTGAATCGACGTTTATGTTCTAAGATGGAAGGGCAGTTGGAGAAAGAGCAGTTTGGCTTCAGGAAGCGAAAAGGTACTAGAGATGCAACTGGACTGCTACGAACAATCGGCGAAAGATACTTAGAGAAGAATAAAGAAGTGTATATAGTATTTGTGGATTTAGAAAAGGCGTTTGACAAAGTGGACTGGAATGAACTGATGCTTTTGGATCAAAAATAAGAAAAATTCCTTATATAACATTTTACGGAAAATGCTTGTCTATTGCAGTAATAGTGACTTTTGTTTTCATAAGTATCTGATCATATTATTGTGTTGTTTTTGTTTTGACTTTGTATCATTGTTTCTTTACAAACAACAAAGCGACAAGACAGTAGTACATTCTTTTTGTTTTGATTGGACGCGGTGATCAAGTGTATTGGCCACCCAAATCACCCGACCTCACCCCATTAGATTTTTACCTTTTTAGTCACTTGAAGGTTTTCGTCTATACAACACTAGTGAATTATGCAGAGGGGCTATTGCAACGTGTTGAAAATCCATACTAATTGTCCACACCTGTGGAGTAATGGTTAGCGCGTTTGGCCGCGAAATCAGGTGTTCCGGGTTCGAATCCCGGTTGGGACAAGTTACCTGATTGAGGTTTTTCCCCTCAACCCAATTTGAGAAAATGCTGGGTAACTTTCGGTGCTGAACCCCGGACTCATTTCACCGGCATTATCACCTTCACTTCATTCAGACGCGAAATAATCTGAGATGTTGATACAGCGTCGTAAAATAATCTACTTACATAAAATCAATGTCAATTCATCCGTGATGACATCATGGTGCTTGAGCGAACTCGCCAGTCGTGTGTATGTCGTGCTCAGGCATGTGTAAACAATGGAGAGGGACACATTGAGCACCTTTCGTAAAAGTTAAATGACAAGTTTCCAAACATGTATTTGTGACATAAGAACAAGAAGAACGAAAACAAAGTATGACCATTTCTTCAATAAATAACCATTTTCCGTCAAATTTTCATATAGACTAGGAACTGTTCTTATTCTTTTTATCCAGGAGCACGCTCACGCGTTTTCCAAACATACTTGTGACTGACTCTGTATATGAGTTTGCGGTACACAGCCTGAAATCAAGAACTTTTATGTAAAAAATACATCCTGAAAGCCTGAAAACTCCTGTTTTTTTCTACAATTAATAATAATAATTTTCTTTTCACAAAGATGGACTTCGAGTTAGCGAACAGGATTCATGCCTGGAAGAAATTTACAAAACACGGACGCCTATGAAATGACCATCATCGAATTCTTCGCATCCGGAACCGAAAACTGGCATCGGCGTGGGATAACAAACCTCACTGAAAGGTAGCTAAAATCCATAGACTCTAATGACCTTTACTTTTAAAATTCTTATCACAACAACCTCCAAGTAAATTGCGCTCAAAAATCGACATTACTTCAGAGACAGTATCTGTAATATTCTTTATCGAAACGCAATAACTGTGCATTTCTAAAACTGCTAAATGTTTAATCGTGTCTCTAAAGCGTAGGAAGTATAATTTCGTGAAACAAAACCTTCCCCTGCACCCTGATCACATATAACAGATTGATCACCCACTGTACCTTCAAGACAACAAATTGATAAATTTCACTTTGCTGCCATCTAGCGATTGCAAAAGAAGTTACGTTACAATCCTGTTGGAATTGCTTGGAGTAAGAGCTTACAGCTGTACTTCAATCTAGTGATCATTTATTTTCGATAGCGAAGGTCCTAGTGGTTGTTCTCTGTCATATGTTGCCATTTTATAAGATGGGAATGGCCACTCTGATTATATATGTGATCAGGGGTTTGAATTGTCTTGGAATAATGTGCCTGTACACCGATTAATGAACTGAAGCTTAAATGTATGCACTTATCTCTAAGATGGGAAATATTTTGAAAATGTTAATAATTAGTAATGTGTCCGTCTCGGTGGCTCTGAGATAGTGCGAGCTTCCTATTCTAGCGGCCCGCGGTTCGATTACCAGTATAGGCAATGGAAGCAATTTATCATCCTTCTACAGAATTGGATGGTTGTCCGTTGTCTTGTAATTGCCCTGTGATGTACCTGTGGTGTCTCTATGTTGTGTAAATCACATCCAGGGAGGCTCGCAATGTGTGGATATCTGGTGAGGATACACACAATACTCTTCCTCTCCTACAACGTAAGTCAGCACGAAAGGAGAAGCAACCCGGATTAAGAAAGAGGGAATAACTAGTATTTGTTAGTAATTCTGAATATTTGTGTTCTACTGAAGGAGAAATGGTTTTACATAAAGAAGGCCTACCCCAACAGCGCTTTATTTATCGAAACTCTAATTGGTGTCACCTGTTACTCGGCGTGTAAAATCTATGCTGTCGTCTCTATAGCGAATATAGTCGTAGTATATAAACATTTGTAGAGACTCGTTTATTAACTGCTTTCATGGCTTTCATCCTGTAGCTGGAGCACTTGGTAATATTATTCCATTTCTTCAGTATTTCCGGTACTGTTATTTTAGGGCTCGGCAGTGTATGATGATTGCATGCGGCGCGGCCTCTAGCTGTTAAGTTTACTATATATAGCGACGCGTTGGGCGCGCTGTTAGTTAAACTGATGCCGCCGTCTTGGTCCAGAAATACGACATGATGCTGCTCTCAGAGAACGCGGACATATTCTACTGCAGGAAGAGTGTTGCGGTTTATCCAATTCAAAACCATCATTTAAGCGATGGGTGCGTTTATGATCGGTAGTATTGTGTCAGATAGGGTGTGAATTTTGAAATCTAATTTCATGTTGAGGACATGTTGTGGATGTGTTTTCGCATGTTTGTATATTTCGTATTATTCTTGTGTATTTAGTTTCTGGTTTACCTGTTAAACATGTAGGATTTTGATATCTGTTTCTATGTTGTCATTGTGGTTGATATTGATGATTGATGTGTTCTGCATATATAGAAGTAGGCTGTCGTGTGATTTGGTTATGACTGCGATATGTTCCTTGTACTGTGTTTGAAAAGATCTCCCAGTTTGTCCAATGTAGAAGGTGTTACAATTTTATTCATAAAGCAACAAACAAAGAATACAAAAATTACATGAGTAATGAAACAAACCTTAGAACAAAACGCATACTTGTTTGTTAAACACTTCACTGTACATTATACTGTGTACCCTTTACTTCGTTTAAAGCAATTGTTCAAAATGTCGACTGCCATGATCTCTACAGACTCCAGTCCATACTTGTTGCATATCGGGAATTAAATCAGTGACTTTCCCAATACATGCTCTGAAATGGTTCATATAAAATAATTTTTATCTCGAAAAGGAAGTATAACGAGCAAAACTGTATTAAACTTTTTGTTTGAAATATCTCAAAGAATAACTCCCTGAAATTAATGATATTATTCAGGATTCATTCTGCATATTTAATTTAGGGCATTTCAAAACCTAAGAGGTTTTTAGCCTCATTCACGATATATCGCCATTCGTCTCTGTTCTCTGCATCTTCTTGTCGTCCTCCCACTGTACAAAGATTATCATATACTTGGTCCTGCCAACAGAGACGAGGTCTAGCAAGAGGTCTCGTACATCTTGGAGAATAGTCGAAAGCTTTTCGTAGAAGAGAGTCTTCATCACGCCGTAGAACGTGTCCATGCCAACGTAGTCTTCGACTTTTTATTAAGGCTATTATGTCCGGATCTTTATAAATATCCCTTAGTTCCCTGTTGTTCAAAATATTCTCCATGTGTTATTTACTTGAATGGGACCAAAAATCTTCCTCAAGATTTTGTTCTCAAAAGCAAAAAGGGATTTTTGTTGTTTTTTATGTTAATATCCAAGTTTCACAGCAATATAGGAGAATTGGTAGGATTATAGTTTTATAGCATCTTAATTTTGATAATCTAGAAAGGAGTTTGGAACTAAGCAATTTATGAAGGGAGTAGTAACATTTATTTGCCGTAACGAGTCTATGTTCAATTTCTTTCCCAAATAAGCCTGTTTCATTAATTATACTTCCTAAGTATTTAACTTTTTGAAACTCCCAATCATCTATTATAAGTGACCCTCTATTATTTGAGGTACGTTATATATTCATGTATTTAGTTCTGTCAGAATTAATTTTTAACCCTGTTATTCATGTTTCTTCTACTAGGAGTCTAAAAACTTTCTTGATATCTTCTGTTTGTCCTAGAAGGACAATATCATCAGCATATGCTAATAAATTAATTTTACCATTGCTCAATGAAATTACAATATTTTCATTCCTAAGTTCCTGTAATGCCTTTTCTACGACAAAATTAAAAAGTATGGGTGACAAACCATCACTCTGTCTCACTCCAGATTGAACTTCAAAACTATCCGATATAACAGTTCCAACTTTAATTTTACATTTCGAATTACTCATGCATTCCTTTGCATATAATTATAATATAAATAAATATAAATAAAAAATTCCAAATAACAGAAGATTTGATTAATTATTTTTCAAATTATGAATTTATTTATATTTTTAATTTACATGTTAAATAACGAAAGACTTTCAGTGAGGCCGTATTGTAAGTTATAACTTATGGGGAATAATTGAATACTTTTATAACTCGTAATTCAGCAATACAGTAATTTTCTAAACGTGGAATACGTATTTCATAGCAATCGTGAGGAAACAAATTATAATCCAGACTATACAATTACCTTTCGTCGTCCATTAACGAGCTTTATACAGGTTTGCTTGATTTTGTTTCATTAACTTTTTTGACATTGAATGAAGCCGTGACATGCGAAGTTGAGATATAGAGTTCGGACTTGATAAGCATATCATGTGTCGTGGACGTGTAATTTGTGCACTGTAACCAATAAAATGCATTAGGGTACCTGTGTATTATGAAGGAGACTGCAGAAGGATTCTGAAACAACATGCATTGCGGCAGGTATTCATTAAACGCATAAGCTTACCTATTGAAAGTTTTAATGGATATAATTCCTCTGTAAGAACAGGAGGAAAAAGGAATTAAGGTCCAACAAAATATATACCCGATTTAGTAGCAGAATGCTTGTTTGAGACGACCGCAGGTCCAAGTTCAAATCCTGGCGACACTGAGTTGTATTTTTGGTTGACAAAGTCAATGTGTGATATTTTTTTCTCGGCGTCCTCCCGCTTTCCCTCATCATTCCACCAACACTCTTCACACTTAAGGAGGTTAGTGGAAAAAGATGCAAGTCTTCAAAACGTTCTAATGTGTTCTTTTTCAATATGTTGTAACATAACACGTTACAGATTTTAAATACAATAGAAACAAGTCGAAATATGCCCATCACCTCATAGAAGAAGGACATGAATTATGTAATATAAAAGATACACTAAAAGTTATAAAAGCCATTAACAGCCCCTTAATAGACATTGCAGAGCAATTTTATATTGCAAAGAATTTCAACGAAGGAAAACACCTTTTAAACGAACAAATAGTTAATCCCAATAACCCACTATTCAATTTATTTAAATTAATCTCGGAAAATCGGACATCATCCCATAATATTACATCACTTCCCCCTACCCCCACATCACTTCCGGTTCCGCCAGACGTTCATTAAAATAAGAACTATTGTGAACACTGAACGATTCTCAGTAACAGCCTGACTAACGTCGAGCACACAACACGTCCAACCAATGTAAGTAAGTTAATATTTTCAATCAATGCATTCAAACACCAGTATAGTCACACACGTAACAACAACATTTTATGTTCGCAGTGTAAAAGGCTTAACTGGCAATCGTATGGTGACAATAATGAATTTGTAACATCCAACCTTGGAAAACCGAAGGAACACAATAACAAGCATCAATGCAACTGATATTACGCAACATTTCATCGTGGTACAGTGCTTCGACTTGCGTAAGTGAAACAACATGAATCCTTGGTGTGTTAATATATAACAAACAAATTTTAACATTTTAATACGTGCAACACAGTGCAACTCAAAAAACATTTAATAAATATAGGAACTGCATGTGATAACAACTTCAAGATACCCATATTGTCACATAAAACAATGGGACTTTTATTGTAGATGTAAATTAGTATAGATTTTAATTATTAGCAAGTGTTTTTAATTTAATTTATATATTATTTTGTAAACGATGGTAGATCATCAAGGGTACATACCATATACTTCACACACATAAGGTGTATCTATTTAAGGCAATTCCATGCATTTGAAAATGGCACATAAGTGCCGAAAACGTTAATGTTTAATTCAAATATAAACTAGATAAGTATAGACGGTTCGCCCAATTCAATATTATTATGTTACAACGTGCTTATCGGAGAATCATACAAAATGAAAATACAATGTATTGAGACAAAGATACATTCTTAAAACAAACATTCGTGCAACACTCACTGATGGATCTGAATACTGTAAATGGCATTTCTTTAATAGAGCTGGTCACATATGACTTATCATGGTCTTCTTTCATTGTACAGCCACTCGATAAGCATACCTATTATTATATTTTTATATCTGATCTAAAATTGACGATTTTGTATTCGATAACTGTATAGTTATCTACTATGTTTTTCTATCCAAGACTTGCAGGTTTTGACTTATTGTTTATTTTTCGTGAATATGAAATATTGGATATTATTTTTCGCAGTTTTTATTTTCGGTTTAGATAGTATAAAACAGTGGAAAACAACATTGTATTGAATATTATTTTTATCAGCAGTTTTTCCTTTCGGTACAGATAGTACCAAACAGTTGACAACAACAGTGTCTTGGATATTTTTATTCGCAGTTCTACTTTTCGATTTGGATGATATCAAACATTGGAAAACAACACCGTATTGAATAATATTTTTATCAGCAATTATTCTTTTCGGTTTGGATGGAATCCAACAGTGGAAAACAACACTGTATTGAATAGTATTTTTATCAGCAGTTGTTCTTTTTGGTACAAATGGTACCAAACAGTGGACAACAGTGTCTTGGACATTTTTAGCCGTAATTTTTCTTTTCGGTTTGGATGGTATCGAACAGTGGAAAACAACACTGTATTGAATAATATTTTCATCAGCAATTCTTCTTTTCGATACAGGTGGACCCGAACGGTGAACAACAACAGTGCCTTCGATATATTTATCTGCAGATTTTCTTTTCAATACAGGTGATACCAAACAGTGGACAACAACAGTGTCTTGGATATTTTTATCTGCAGATTTTCTTTTCAATACAGGTGATACCAAACAGTGTACAACGACAGTGTCTTGGATATTTTTATCTGCAGATTTTGTTTTCAATACAGGTGATACCAAACAGTGGACAACAACAGTGTCTTGGATATTTTTATCTGCAGATTTTCTTTTCAATACAGGTGATACCAAACAGCGGACAACAACAGTGTCTTGGATACTTTTATCTGCAGATTTTCTTTTCAATACAGGTGATACCAAACAGTGGACAACAACAGTGTCTTGGATATTTTTATCTGAAGATTTTCTTTTCAATACAGGTGATACCAAACAATGGACAACAACAGTGTCTTGGATATTTTTATCTGCAGATTATCTTTTCAAAACAGGTGGCACCAAACAGTGGACAACAACAATGTCTTGGATGTTTTTATCTGGAGATTGTCTTTTCAAAACAGGCGGTATCAAACAGTGGACAACAGTAGAGTCTTGAATATTATTATCAGTAGTTTTTCTTTTCGGTACATATAGTACCAAACAGTGTTCAACAACAGTCTCTTGGTTATTTTTATCTAGAGATATTCTTTCCGATTTAGATGGTACCAAATAGTGGAAAACATTGTTTTTGATACTTTTATCTGCAATTTCCCTCTATGAATAGAAAAATACATTGTGTTGTCTTATTACAACCTTAATATCATTAGAGACAAATTAACAGAAAACTCACGAGACAACCTTCTTCAATGTAGTTCTAGTCTGTATATCGACTCACCTGAGATTTTTCTCTCTTTCGTTGGGCTCAAAATTTCATCAGCCATTCAGCTAGCATTAAGTCACACAAAAGTCGTCTTTAAATAATTCAAAATGCGAGAGATTTCACGCGGAAGCCATTTTCTCATTAACAATTGTTAGCGAAATATCCTATGTAGAGAGAGGAGTTTGTTGACAGATGGTGTTACAAATTCGTGGTTTCATCCCATGACATCATAATATGTTGTAATTAAATTTAACGTTGGGGCATTAACTCCGGAATGAGCAAGCGACAGCAAAACAGGACACGCCCAGTCCGCAAGAGACTTGCAGCCTCCCCACACAGTCGTACATAGTCTTGATGGCTGCAATTGTCAAAGAACGTCATGCAATGCATCGCTCATGTCCCCTCTTTTCTGCTCTCCGCAGTAGCCAATGATCTTGGCTTCAAATGTTATCCATCATCCACGAGAATATTAGGTAATGGGAGGTAATTAATTCATTATGCAGAATTGTGGAGAATTTTTCATGCCACTTGTGGAAGCTTCGAGATCAAACTGTGGCTTTTCAATCTCTACTAGACGGACACCACAAAGAACTGCATGAGCTAAACCTCTACCTAAGACAATTGCTTGACGAAAGTCAAACACTTATGTTTCATTTCGGTATATAATTCACAGATATGACTTCCCAGTGACGTTAAAGCTGTAATCGACTTTCACACGTTCTGCTTTAAAACGAAGGGGTTACACACAGACTATTAGTCGGCTGTATTCTGAGAAAAGATGACTTAATAAAAACGCAACTCATCAACTTATCGCTTAATAATATATTAATTATTTACGACATGAATATCATAACGATTCATTTCACAATACGAGACTAGCCCTCGTTTGGTAACCAGTCGAGTATTGTAATATGAAGTTACCATAAGTATATCGTACAACTTTCTATCCACTTTGATAAAAAGTTATTTTTTTAACAAAAGCAATTTTATTATTTTTACTAGTTTTGAACATATCTTTTGTAGAGAGGCGATTGCATTATTATTATTATTATTATTATTATTATTATTAGTTTCTTCCTGCGATAGGCGATTCGTTTATGATTGTTTTATTAGTTTTGAACAACGATAGGATTTTATTTTTAACAGAAGAACAACAGTACTAGGAGAAATAACTAAACATTATTGAAATGAATTCATTCGAGGATTCAAATATAAAAGATACTACAAATTCTGTAATTGAATGTTTAGTACAATCGAAATTCCGCGTAAAATATGCAATGGAATATAAAAAAATTGAACACAGATGTTCCAAGAAAAATGTGTGAAGTGTGTCGGAGAGGGTAATGCTACAAACTTTAGTGAGAAAACTGCATGCGAATAACTAAGTTCATTATGGACGCAGTATTCGATGGTACAGAGTACATTATTTTTGAAGAAGAAAATCGACATAAGTAACTACTGGACATGCAGTTATACGCGTTTTTAAACGAAAAGATAAATGCTAACAGACTAAGAAATCCATTATCTTTTCAAAAGAGGACTTTCACAGATTCCAAATGGAAGCAGATGACAAACGTTATTTTATGATCATTACCTAATTAGTTGCGTAATATAAGTATCATTACCTAACTAGATGCGTAATTAATGTGTTTACAACAAGTTTATTAGTGATGTAAAGTCCACATTACATAATCAAGGTGGATAAAAATTTAATAAAATTCATCCTACTTAATAATTTAATAGAAATAAGGTTGATAGGCTATTTATGTTCTTATGCCAAGCCTATGAGAACAAAGTTATAGAATTTTCTTAACGTCCAATCTTAATTAAAAACAATTCTTAAATCTTTCTTACCTGGGTTTTGTTCGTAGAGACACCATGGAGAAACAAAAAAAAAAAAAAAAAAACAAAGCAAAACTCTTCCTAATAACAGCTTTTCAAGGAACTGGCGGGTGCTGCACTCTATCGGTAAAAAACGAAACTACTTTTGAGGATACCAAATGGAATAATCAGGAAAATTTTATGAGTCAGAGATTACAGAAATGTTAGCGATTCCAAATGTACTCATTCGAGTGGAATGGGGTTAATTTTTGGCCTACTATTCCTGAATAAAGACAATAGTTTAGTCCATCACGTGCTCTTTTTAATTACGTGGATGACATAAAAGATGTAAAATTGAAATCAAATTAGGAATAAAAATAGACGATAATTATTGAAGTTTAAACCATAAATTTTTGCGGATGATCTTGGCTGGGAGGAACACATCACGGATAACGTGGAAAGGGCATGGAGAGCGTTACACTTTGTGATTGGTGCAATAAGAAAACAACTCTAATACAAAGAGATTGTATATAAGCCACTCGTGTGATCAGTAAAAGAATATGGTGCCGCATGTTGGAATCCTTAGAGATTTTTTTTTAATTTAGACCGGCCAGAGGCCGTTTACCAAAGTTCTCTTTGTTTTCTGTTTTTGTTTTCACTTGTTTACTTTGTTTACTTACACTAATACAAACACAACACCCATGCCCGAGGCGGGACTCGAACCCACATCCCTTTTTTTATCCCCATTTGTCTTTTATTAATGTCTACATCTCATGATGGGAACACGTTACATTGTTTTTTGTTATCTTTGTTTTCTGTTTACTTTTTCGTTTGTTTCCTTTGTTTTACTTACACACTAATACAAACACAACACCCATGCCCGAGGCGGGACTCGAACCCACAACCCTTCGGACCAAGCGATAGAGACATGCCGTGCCCCTATCGCTTGAGCCATCCGGGCCGGCAGAGATTAGAGCATATCAAGACATGAGGTAAGATTAAAACTGCTCTTAAGCTTTATGACAACAATTCAACATTAAAATAGTACACACTCACGGGCAGAAGGACACGAAATATATTGTGCTCAATGTTCAAAACTTACAGAAGTAAGCCTGCCTGTAAAGAAATAAAAAATAGTTTGAAGCAGCCGAAATTACTCTTAAAGGAGAGACCACTCACATAAATTGAGGGAAAGGAAACAGATGTCGGACACTGGAAAGCTTTCTTTTCTCAATCGTACTCTCAGGAGCTAGGCTCTACCTGAAGACTTATTAAAGGCTATACCAATAACTACAAATGGTTTTAAATTAGTTAAGTATTAGATTAAATGTAATTCAACTTAAAGAATCTATAAGCACACAATGTTTTGGTTTAGAGTTGGATAATAAATCTTTATCACTCCCTATTTTTCCTTTCTTGTACGGAGCAGGGACGAGAAAACAAGCACAGATTTTTTCTATAATAAGTTGTAAAATGAGACTGTATCAATTTATGTCCGAACTGTCGCGCTTTTAGATATCGTGACCCAGCTCTGTGATGCCACCTGTTATTTTTCAGCCTGTACCTGTTAAATTTCCGCTGGAGTCCTACTAGAGTGCCATCTATACGCCACCGTTTAGGGTAAATGCTATAGAAATGACGATAACGAATACTGGAATGGAGAGTATCGGTGGAATCATGGACTAAAACGGGAAACTCTACAGAAAAATCCTCTGGAATCCTAGTTGTGTCCACCACAAAGACAACTCCGTCATCAAAGGAATTCGAAGAAATTCTTCTGTAGTTGATTTAAAAGATTTAACCCCTTTCCGCATACTTGGACAGATATGGCACATACCGGTTTTATATTCATACAACTTATAAGCATATAATACAGTGGTCGCCAGCACTCACTGAAATGGGCAAAAAATAAGCGGAGCCGTCCCGTGTGCACCGTCGTGCAGCAAGAAGAGGTAGAGAGCATACCCACTAGCAGCTCCGAGCGCACCATGATGCACTGTGTTCTCCGTGGGTAGAAGACGCTAGCCCATTGTGCTCTGTGCTGATGACGGCTGACATATTTCAAACAGCATAATGGGACAGATATGGCACACTGTCAATAACTGGATTTGACCATATGTGAAACCATTTGAGAAAGAGAGAACTACTTAAGTTATTTGAATATTGAACCAGCGTGTGCAAAATTGTCCTATGCAGTAAGGGGTTAAGTTTAAAAAGGGAAGTGAAAACTATCAAATATTACTCATTTAGGGGCGTTTTCACAAAACTCGTTATCTACAAAATCTTCTTTCTTTTCAAGACAACTCTTTTCTAAAACACACAAATGTAGATACCGAGTTTTGAAAAATCTCTTTTATTTCAAGATCACTTTACTGATATACTTACCAACTTTAGCTTAATTCTGATAGCACCATTGGATTCTCCTGACCCAAAAACATAAGGATACGCTAAGACCTCAAAATCTAAAAAAATGTAGATAACGAGTTTTGTGAAAACGCCCCTCATTATTTGAAGAAATGAATCCCCTAAAGAAGAATGTAATTCCATCCACAATCAATGATATTATGAATGGTACAAGTATTGGACTTAGTAACACAAATTAAAAAAAAAGACTCTAATGTAATGACTAGTGATCGGATATGCAAAACAGATTAAACTTTCATATAGAAAAACTTTGTCATTTGCACTGGCTACTAGCAAACAGAAGAGTACAAGGGACACATATTTGAAGAAAACTAACATTGTTTAATAGAAAAGAAATTGTAGATTCTTAACGTGACAAATTTTAAAAGGAGAACAGACAACAATACCAACTTCCTAATTTTTGTGGCATTTTAAGCAATTTGTGCTTCTAATATTCTTCTCTTATTACTTTACGAAACCAAGTCTTGATTATTACACTTAACATGATGGCAATATATACCCGTCTGTAGGGTAGTGACAATATTCCTGCATATTCTAGTGACGTCAGTGAGGAACAAGCTCTTTACGAGCTGCGCAGAGTAATAAATGAACGTAGATATGCCCAATTTGTCACACACAATACAATTACATCCCAGGCATGCAACAGGAGAATTCTCGCCTGGCATTTTGCATGGCACAAGAAGAAGCAAGGGTAGTCACCTGTACGTACATTAGATGTAGGTTAATGTAAGGCAAGAAATTCAGAATATTAAGAAATTCATTTCCTCTACATACAGTCTTAGAAAAAAGTTTTGTTGCACAGATACTTTAAAAGTTCCAGAAAGGAGGCAGTGCGTATGATCCATAGGGCCGAAAAAAGTATTGGTTATAAGTAGACAGTGGATGCGGGATGACTTATCGTTGAATATAAATGCACATTTGCTATATGTTACATTTTTTCCATTCAGACCATTGACTGAACAGGTTTTAAACGTAAACAGACGACGTCAACATGCTACTGTATCTCCGTACATTCGGAAAGAAAAGAAAAATAACGTACTGTAGTAGTGTAGTACATATCTTGCAAGGTTCAGTCCTCGTCATCATTGATGCAATTACCAGCGTTGCAGTAAACGACGATATATTCTCGTAAGTTGTCGAAGCTGAATCGTCTTCGCCTATCGCTTAAACAGTTTTTGTATCGAGAGAATTTCTGAAGAAAAACTCTAAAATGGGAATCACTCAATTTCTTTAGAGGAATATTTGCACTGAGCATCATGTTGCACGTGTCGTTTAGACCCGCACAACAAAATGATGATGATGATGATGGTTCCTCAGATTTCATTTCAACGCATTTCGTGTGCTATGTACTGTTGCAATGTTCCTCTATAGCCTGAGTAGTTCTGATTTTTATTTCAATTTAAATACATTACACAAGATATTGTCTTCGTTAATACTTAAAATGTCACTCTCATACTTCTTAATTGCATTTCGTATCTCTAAGCGAATTTAACGTTTTGACTTCGACATTATGAATGGATCAGCACTCACTATTCAACTCGTGCTAAATACTTGAGCAGGATAACACAACTGCACACATTGCGTTGCAATGTGGACCGGGGTTCCTTCGTTATATACGCATTGTACTCGCCAGGTACACAAAAGACGGACGGCGTGGCACGTGCTATATACTCCGATACGAACAAACTTCACTTTTCCTTAAGTTATCCCGCATCCACTGTCTTGTTATAAGCGAAGCTGTATCGTACGTGGATCTCTGTGTTTACAAAATGCTTATGTACACGCTCGACTTGTTACGGTAGTGACTGTTTGTACAGTCCTCTCCGTATGAATGAACTGGTAATAGAATTTACATTTACAGGATTACTTGTGTTTCAAATGAAATAACTCGGAACAAACATTACATTTACAAAAAAAATCATTATTATCAATTAAATCAAACACATTTTCCCTATGTTTTGAATTCAGTCGTGTTATTATTTGTTCTTTGTTGGAATTTTGTTCCGGGATTCTGATACAACCTCACGTCACTCAAGCAGATCTACTATTGAGGAGTATCGACAATTCATTCTCTTTGCTCATTACAGACAATACAGACACCCTGAAACGGAACGCATTTTGTAAACAATGCATGTAGGAATTATTTACTATCCTGATACCAATAATTATCTTCAGCCCTAATAATCAAACATACAACGAAACAAGACTAATTTTATTACCTCAACTAGTTCGTCTCTTGTGAACCAGGTCGCTCGTCCTCTGATCGTGCGCACTGCCTCCTTTCTGGGAATTATAAAGTATCTGTGCAGCAACACTTTTTTCTAAAACTGTATGTACCAGGACATATAAATAAATAAAACTCATCATTATCCCATTCTTCATGGGTGCGTCTGAAGGAACGAAGAGCAATACATTCACTGTCTCTTCTATTTAGAATGATGCATATTTATACTCCGAATTATCTGCTATCGCACATTCAATTTCTTACAACTCTTCGAAACCGGCATCAAGCACTTCTTTCTATCCCTCATCGCAGAACGTCTTTATACTCATCCTCCTACGCTGCAGAAATACCTCGTCTCCGGAATTTGTTATCTAATGACTTCAGGGACTGCCGGACTTTATCACAATTCAAAATTAAATTGGAAAATGTCGCATTATTTAATGCTTTTCAGGTATTGCTAGAAGTGTTAATTTGTGTTTTTATTTACTCTAGATTAAAATTGCTATTTTCTTGATTATGTTCGTTAATTAGTTAAGATATAATTAATTATGATATTTAATCACTTATCTAAAGTTTGTGTGACTGCAACCTGTGTATATTTTTGTATGGCTTTACTTTGTTTATAGTGTGATTTTTCTGTTTATTTCTATTACTGTATTTGTATTATTGATAGTGTGGAAGGGAAGGTCTGATAGCCTTAACTACACCAGAATAAATAAATAAATAAATAAATAAATAAATAAATAAATAAATAAATAAATAAATAAATAAATAAATAAATAAATAAATAGATAGATAGATAAATAAATAAATAAGTAAATAAATAAATAAAATAAGTAAATAAATAAACAAATAAATAAGTAAATAAATAAATAGATAGATAAATAAATAAATAAGTAAATAAATAAATAAACAAAAAATAAATCATCATCATCAGCTTCAGGGCTTAAGTCATAACTGGCTCGTTTTGGTCTCACGAATTACAACTGTTCTATCCATTTACTTCTCGGCCTGCCAACATTTCTTACACCTTTCGGTTTACAATTTAAAAATAATTTTGGAATGTGTTCATCCTCCATCCGTTCTAGAAGTTCCATTCAATCGTTCCTATATTGAGATATTTTTTTTCTGTTTATTTGAATATTTTGAGTTCTTTTCGAATATCATCGTTTCTTTTCCTATCCCATAAAGTATATCCAGCCACACCTCTCAAAAATTTAATTTCTGCAGGTTATATTCTGCGTTCTTGTTTCTTATTTAGAACCCAAAATTTTGCACCATACATCAACATAGGAACTGCTATGAATGAATGAATGAATGAATGAATGAATGAATGAATGAATGAATGAATGAATGAATGAATGAATGAATGAATGAATGAATGAATGAATGAATGAATGAATGAATGAATGAATGAATGAATGAATGAATGAATGAATGAATGAATGAATGAATAAATAAATAAATAAATAAATAAATAAATAAATAAATAAATAAATAAATAAATAAATAAATAAATAAATAAATAACTAAATAAATAAATAAATAAATAAATAAGTAAATAAGTAAATAAATAAATACATTAATTAATTAATATGTTTAATCTCCATCCTATTCAGTTTAATTAAACATACAAACTACTAACGACAAATGTTTAAGAATTTGCAAATAAACTTTAAGCACAACATTTAAAAAATCCTGAAAAAATAAAATCTTAATGTTAAAAATTCGTAGACCTTTAAAAACAAACATAAAATGTCATTTTTCTCGGTTGGGATCTCCCGTTATTATCCTGAGCGTCTCAATTGTACTGGGTGAACAATTTTTCCCGCTTTCACGGCTTACTATTAGTCGGTGGAACCAGCATTCATAATGATGCATCTTAGTATTATCTAATATTCAAAATTATTTTTGTACTTATTATACTATAAATAAGTCAGAGAGTACGAGTTAGGCCTACAGAGGCAAAAAGTGAATCCTACTCGAATAGCGTGTTAAGAACACAGAATCAGTCAATCTCATACGTCACACAACAGTAAACAGGAAAGCAAATATTACTCTACCGAGGCGAGTGGAGACGCGGGCGTAATGTGAACTATCGCGATGACGCTATATGAACGCAGGATCAATACAAATGGCGCTCCGGGCTGCAGGACTCCACTGGCCTTGTTCGAGTAATATCACTCCACGTGTAAATGATCCTAGCTGTGGTGTTGACAATTGATTTTTATTCTTATTGATAAAATCATCATACACTCGCGTGCCATAAAACAGAGTGAAAACGCAGTAGAGTGCACCGGATTTTACTATCCTTATCATTTACACATGGGTTGAAAACAAACATACATCAAAACTGGCTGCACATTTTGTTTCTTCTCTCCCCACTGCAATATATATCTGTACGAGAAGCTCCTCACAACCTTTGTTTATGAATTGCAAATCGACGGCCCCTAGGAAGAACATTGTAACTGACATTTTGAAGAATTTGAGTTAAGTGTAGACCTGAAGGTTTTATAGCAGGCTATCTGTGATATAAAGATAATTGCAATCGGTTGGAAGGTTAGGCAGTAATCGTGCAATATCAAAATATTGTAACCAACATTGACACATTTTATACATAGAATAATATTGTAGCCAAACGATTAGGGAAAACACGGAAATTTTACTTGAAGCAAGTAGAACTATCGGTTTGGAAGTAAATCCCGAAAAGACAAAGTATATGATTATGTCTCGTGACCAGAATATTGTACGAAATGGAAATATAAAAATTGGAGATTTATCCTTCGAAGACGTGGAAAAATTCAAATATCTTGGAGCAACAGTAACAAATATAAATGACACTCGGGAGGAAATTAAACTCAGAATAAATATGGGAAATGCGTGTTATTATTCGGTTGAGAAGCTCTTATCATCCAGTCTGCTGTCCAAAAATCTGAAAGTTAGAATTTATAAAACAGTTATATTACCGGTTCTTCTGTATGGTTGTGAAACTTGGACTCTCACTCTGAGAGAGGAACATAGGTTCAGGGTGTTTGAGAATAAGGTGCTAAGGAAAATATTTGGGGCTAAGCGGGATGAAGTTACAGGAGAATGGAGAAAGTTACACAACACAGAACTGCACGCATTGTATTCTTCACCTGACATAATTAGGAACATTAAATCCAGACGTTTGAGATGGGCAGGGCATGTAGCACGTATGGGCGAATCCAGAAATGCATATAGAGTGTTAGTTGGGAGACCGGAGGGAAAAAGACCTTTAGGGAGGCCGAGACGTAGATGGGAGGATAATATTAAAATGGATTTGAGGGAGGTGGGATATGATGATAGAGACTGGATTAATCTTGCACAGGATAGGGACCGCTGGCGGGCTTATGTGAGGGCGACAATGAACCTTCGGGTTCCTTAAAAGCCATTTGTAAGTAAGTAATAATATTGTAGCCCACTGAGGAATTTTTCAAGTGTGTATTTTCGCAATGATGTCCTCTTACAATTATTGTAATTGATATGCCAGATTCTTCTCTGTAGGAAATGAATTAATAGTTAAATCAGTGTATGCAATTTGAAAGTAATTTTAAGTATTTTGATACTATAGCTGTAGTACTGTAATTATTGTAATTCCATAGTTGTAATGTATAAAAGTAAGTCTTAAAAGCAAGGTTCCTTAATTTTTAGAAACTCGTCGTTTTTTTTTGCCTGTTCGGATTAAGCGAAGTTCGGATTATCGAAGTCCGGATTAACGAGTTTCTTTTGTTATTTATTTTATACTTTTTCTGTGAGCTATAAATAATAAATATATCATATATAACTTTGTTATTTAGTGTAGGATATGTATAATTGAGATGTGGGTTTAATTAAACAACAACGATTTATTATCTTAAGTAATACAGAGAAAATTCAGACGTGTTCCGCACACTCGATTCCTCTCGAAATAAATCGGAATGTACCAAGTTCGGAGACATATCTTTTTTCAAAACGTAAGCAGTTTTAGATATCTATGTGACAATATTAAATTTATATAATAAAATTAAGAATAAATTTGTATTAAAGCAAACGTGAAAACAAAGTTGTTGTGGTGTATGTTTAAAGATCTTCAAATATCACATTATTTCTTTTGCGTCCTGTTTTTGGAAAGAATTTCTAAATGTTTATTATTCTTCAAATTCTCCCCTTCTAGTCATATTCCACTATTTATATCTTCACATTTATATAGATTTAAATCTTCTTCCTTTCCTTCATTATATTGTTCATCTTCTAATTTATGAACGATTTTTGTTTACATTCATTTTCAACTCCTTACAAACAATTGTATTTGTCTTTGTAGATATTTCCTTCCCATCATCAGTCTTTCCTCATTTAAAATCTTCTCCTATTCCCTTTCTTCTTTAATACTCAGCCGTCTTGATGACACGATACTTTTCGAAGTGAAACGCCTGTACGCATTGACCCGCTCAACACAGCATATAAAGAAGTTGCCTAATGAGGAGGCGTTACAGCTGAAAGTAAGTCGAAGGGAAACAACAATGCTGTAACATGGAATCTGTCCAACTGTTCTTTCTTTGAAATTCTTCCATTGCTGGTAAAAAAAAAAGTAAAAATAAGTCACAGCGGTAAAGACGTTGATGTACTTTAGAGTTGAGGTTAAAGAAATCAAACTGAAAGGATAAAGATTTCCTATTGATGAATGTCGTTACAAATGAATAAATAAATTGAAGGTAAATACAACCTTCGAAACGCCGTGAACTTTTCTGTTTGTGTTTGTGTTTTGTGCTTTCATATGGGCAATGTGAAGATTCGAGTTCAGAATATTTCTGTTTAAACACACGCTTCAAATGGAACTCTAATAAAAAGTTTCAATTGATTTATGATCCTTTTGCTGGCCTCAGACATTAGCACACGCCTATAATGAAATGGATTATAATTTAGTTCCTCAGGCTGTTGTGGTTAAGCATTCCGAGCATAAACCACTCATCAATTTAATGTTGTGTACGAACGTTTCTTATCGCTTCAACAATTTATGTTTCTCTGTTACTGTTCTCCTGTATTTAGCATTAATGTTTTCCAGGCCTGTCATGGAATAGTAATATATATTGTATAGCCTCTCCTACCCAACTGTCACTCTCACCTCTCCGTAACACATCCTGTTTTCTCTAACGAACCTTTTACAACCGTACTGCATTCGTATAACTGCTTCACAAGATAAAGATAAAATTCTATGTTGCAAGACTGTCCAGGGAATCTATGCAACACAATTTTCAATATTAATTATTGTGACCAGTAACCTAACAGGACTAATTCTTATATTGATTTAAACAAAACAAGATCAATATTACCACGACTATACAACTTTTAGGATATTGGTCAATAATGTTTCAGAACCGCCTTAAATCAATTAATTACAGTTGTATTTCTTGATAAGACCCTTTGTAAGGAATCTTTTTATCTGATAAAGCGCCTCGTACAACACTGGACATGTAATCGCGGTAAATTCAAACAAAATGTAACTTTGAAAATTGCGTTTTCAATAAATGTAACTTCAAGTGCATATACATATATATATATATATATATATATATATATATATATATATATATATATGTATGTATAGATTGAGTCCTGTGGATGGCTACAATATCTGCTCTTCTGTTCGAATCTAAGGATGAAACGTCTGTAAAAATCTTTCGTGTTTTTATTCTGTTAATGTAACTTTTCAGCTTATCTTACTTTTGAGGTTCAGTATTGTTGTTTCGTATTTCCGCTCTGAGTAGTTGGCAATAGTATTTAGTATGCCGTGATAGATAGTAGTTTGTTTTCGAACTTTATTACAAAGAAACATAATAATGTCTTATTGCTGTGTTTAGTAATAATTATTAGTATCATTTATGTAAGTAATTCGGTTTTGCAAGTTATTTTATTTATTCGTTGAATACTTACTTACTTACAAATGGCTTTTAAGGAACCCGAAGGTTCATTGCCGCCCTCACATAAGCCCGCCATCGGTCCCTATCCTGTGCAAGATTAATCCAGTCTCTATCATCATACCCACCTCCCTCAAATACATTTTAATATTATCCTCCCATTTACATCTCGGCCTCCCCAAAGGTCTTTTTTCCTCCGGTCTCCCAACTAATACTCTATATGCATTTCTGGATTCGCCCATACGTGCTACATGCCCTGCCCATCCTCCAGCTTGGGGGTTGGGCGAAGGGCTAACAACCCATCACCGTAAAAACAGATTGTTACGATTCCCTACAATAAGCCTCGGAATAGGACTGATTCGTTGAATAATCTTATTAAATTATAGGTCTACTCGTGGTTTCATCTTATAAGGGCTCGAGAAATTATCATTAAGTTGCAACAGCACTCGTGCAATTAGTACAGATATTTGAACAGATCACAAAAGGATTACATATATGATATTGGTGATGATGCTGCTGTTACTGATTATCATCAGTAGACTTCGTTGAATTGCCACACGCAGTATGCAATCAGGTTGCCGATGTACGGTAGTATAGAGGAGGTGAGCGACCGCCCGGTCTCGTAGTATAAGCAGTTCATGTTAAGAGTTGTGACCGGTCCAAATAGAGCAGCTACAGCTAATGTATACCTATGTAAGCACTTGTCTTTGCATTACTGTGGTTGGAATAGTCAAAGCTTAACATTTGTTCAGTGCAGACAATAATTCAATCAAACACACTACAATGAGAGTGTTGCTGTTCTAAATAATTTATGTATTGGATAACACAGACAGTTCCGCTGTTGCAACTGTAAAATCATTGCCTTCTGAACAGCTATTGGAAGATTTTCTGTTCATTGATTCCAATTTTAAAATCGTGTCCAAAAGCATCACCCTGTTAGAATCGTCTAAACTGCAATGTTTAGAAGTTTTTAATATAGTGGATAAAGTATCACAAACCGTTATCCAAAATAACAATTGCCTAATTTCAGAAAAGTGAAATGTAGGTTGAGAAACGTTATTGCTAAAAAATTCTGCCTATTCACAACTTCGTATCATAAATGATGTACTATCAGGTCACGACAAGACGTCTGAAGTTGGTGTACTAAAAAGTAGTGACTTCCCGTTCTTCAAATATGTACGTATTACATCGTGTGATGTTGAACGTACATTTTCCCAATATAAGAACTGTTTGAGTGACCATCGGAGGAGGTTCACTTTGCAGTCGCTCAAAATGTACGTAACTCTTCACTGCAATGCACATATTCAAGGATGATGTGAGTATCTTACATTTAAGAGTTAATATATCTCACTATAAAATAATTGTGTACTTACATGTTTAGACATTTCTTACTGCAATGATCATTCTTTATATTTCTTGAATGCAGGATACAGGTTTTATTGTAACCGCAGTATAGTGCTCTGTGTTTACATCAGAGGCACGCCCCCTTCTCATACAGTGCGTAGTAAACCTTGCGATTCTCGTGGCAATTCCACGAAGTCTAATCATCAGTATGGCAATAACAATGACGGAGTCGATGTCGAAAACAAAATAATTAATTATTGTCTTTTTCTTTATTAGCGTTAGCAGTCTGCTGGTACTTTTTCACGCACAATGAACATCTCTTTGAATATGTAAGAGAAAATTTCCTAGATAATCTGTTATATTAACAACAACTATTTTGTGTTTTGTCTCATGCGAGACACTTCCGGGAGTGAGCTGTTGTTAAACAATAGATATTTTGTAATGTTGCCATCATCCTCTGAATGTAAATTATTATTGTGATTATTATTATCATTATTATTATTATTATTATTATTATTATTATTATTATTATTATTATTATTATTACACAAAAATTCTAACACTCTCCAGAAAGAAATTGACCTCGTGCTCAGGAGACGAATAATAATATATAGGCTAATACAGGATATCAAGAAAATGGAAAGAAACAGTTGAGAAGGCCAAACCTTTAATGAAGTTGTAGTGCCTTAAGAAGAAAAGGATATTAGGATGAAATATGGAGGAATATTTTAAGACATAGGGTAACTTAGTCGGAATCGGGTCAGTGGTTGAATCGGGTCAGTTTCAGATAATTCTTTCCCACGGCAAGCATAAATGTTTTCTATCATGTGGTGCCATCTATCGTCAATCAGTAGAACTTCTTCTGTGTTTGGCAGAAAAGCTTGTAGTTAATGTTTGTGTTAAAGCTGTGAATAATGGAGAAAAGAAGACTTGTAAAAGGTAAGAGCTATTTGTAGTTTGTATCTTAAATTATCGTTTTTAAGGTTTCCGTTATTGTGCAATGAACGTAGTTCAGAATTTCCCTGAATTGTTCATAGAATCAAGTGCATTTCTTATAGCATAGATTATGACATTGAGGATGCTGTAAAGGTTACGTCAGTAGGACCAACCTATGGTTTTTAATGTCACTACATTTCGGGTGAATAGGGTCACACAATTACGGGTAAATGGGATCAATGTCTGTACATGGACTTTAAGTTCATTTATTCATACATTTTTCTCAGATGCCTAGTAATATAAACAATACGTCTCGTGCATGGACTGAAGACCAAATGCAGAAAGCCATTAAGATATTTCGAGAGGGGAGGAGTTAACGCCATGCAGCCGATCTGTATGGAGTTACGCATTTATGCCTACACCGCCGTCTGCAAAGAGGTGAAGATAGGCCGTTAAAAAATAAAGGTGGTCAAACAACGTTCAATCAGGAACAATAAAAGTACCCGTAGATTCTTTTCCGTGAAATATAGTGATCCTCGCTCAGAGAAACTTGGAGACTGGATTCTATGCATGGGAGGCGGAAAAGAATGGTACCACGAACGTTGTGTTGGAGCCAAGAGAAAGAAGAAGTTCATTTATGGCAAATTCAGATTGAATTATTAAAATTTGGAACTCATTTCTTGTTTCTGGTGATCCAAAAGAGCATTGTAAGAATGACCCCATTCGCCATAATGGTTGACCCGATTTAGCCTAACTTGGTAGGGTAAACAGGGTCGTGAGTAGAGTGAAATTAACATATATCGTTCATAAGTTTTTGTTATTATTGAATTTAACACTAATGTGATTTGTTGCTTAAAGACTAATCTAAACTTTGGCATATTTTATGTTTAATAAATAGTAAGTTGTTAAGCGTCATTTTGATTTTTGTAATTTTTACCTTATTCCGACTAAGTTACCCTACATTATAATAATCTTTAAAAATTAAGTACGAAAAGACTCAAACAATTATCATGCGGGTAATTAAAATGATTAATAAAATTTAATCAAAATCAGGAACATTTAACAATGTTTATAAATCGCGAAGAGACTTCAGAATTTATTAATTATGAGGAGGAGAAGAAAATGTTTTATTGTTATTCCACTTCTGCTGTATGCTATGTTTCTTATTATTAATTCTTTGTTATATGTTGGATATCTCTTAAGCTACAAAGATTGTTAAGAGACGACAAGGCTCTCAGAAAAATATATAAAAAAAAGAGTTTTTTTTACATGATATAAAACAGGGCCTCACGATGTTCAGCAAATTGTGACAGAAAGTGTTCTGCTGCCTATAAGAATGACGCAACCTCATGCGTTGACGTTTACAGCCACTGATTCTAGTGTCTAGTTATACAGGGACATCATTTTATTTTTACTTGCATTTTTATTTGTACCTGCATTTCTGAATGTACTTCACTCTCACCCCTTCACTAATGTCCTTGCTCCCGTCAGACACACAAACTTACGGCCGCTGTTGCATTCGAAGTCTTCAAGCAGTGAAGTAAACACTGCAGTGTATAGTGTGTTTCAGAAATATGGTTGCGTTTTCTATAGAAGAAAGAACCTATATTAATAATATCGTACTAAAAAATTATATTCAAGAAACGATAAATTCAATTTCAGAGAATATGCTTCAAAATGTTTTTAATAATATGCGTACTGAAATTAAGCCTGCACTGCAATGAACGGCAACCATTTTCAGCAACTTGTTTAAAAATTCATATTAGCTTTTTTTGAATTGAGGTGGCTAGAAGCAGAGGAATGCTAGTGATATTTGTAATAACATGAGTTAAGTGCATCCAGTGTAAGCAAAAGTATCTAAAATTTTAGTGGCAAAGGGATATTTTAATCGCATCACACATTAAAATTTAAATAAAAAATTTCACCGATTTTACGAAAGCTTAAATATTTAAACCCCATTTTCTCAAAAGTAACTTAAGTGCACTTACAGCCCTTTACTTATGACCCCCTTAATTTAAATGCACTCTCTATATTGTATGACAACATCAATAATTAATATGCTAAATAAAGTAGACATTACATAACGAACATAGCCGCCTGAAAAGTTGAGTTTTTGAAAAAAAAAAAAATGTTACTACTCTACTGTATTTTAATAAATTCCGTAAAAGTGATGATCAAACTGAAAATCGTAATATCGTATTTCTCTACAACATAAATGGATACACTACTTTTCTCTCGTCCTATACCTAGTAAAATGATTTGTTTACATATTGCACTAGTAACATCAAACTCCTGTAATGGAAGGGGGTAACAGTGTTTCCGAGTATATAGCCAGGTTAATGTTAAAAATGTTGGTAAAAATAAAGTGATGTCCCTGTACATGATTGAAATGAACTCTAGTTATAAATATCACAATCAAGAATCAAATTATGGAAAATTAATTTCGTATATTCAAAGACAGGCACCAATTTATATCGATCATGCGAAAATATAACCTTTGCGTGAGTTCGTTTCACGATACAACTGAGAGACGACGGCACTTCACTTATTAATTATCCTGCTTGAAATTTCCGTTTCCAGTAATCATTAGGTATCAACTGAGATAAAATATTGCGTTCGATAAAGAAGGTTTACAAGGCAAGAAATTTTACGTTATTAAAACCGCACACAAATTAAACATTAAATCAACAATAGGTATGATAAAACCGAGACGCACAACGTTCAATATTTAAACATGCAGCAGGCATGTTCAGCGCGAGCATTTATAGCCCTTAAACGAAATGCAAAGTGATAGGCACATCATAAAAGATAGGGTAAAGGTTGGTAATACTGTGATACTAAGTTTATAATCTTTATTGATTACAAAAAGGCATATGACTCGGTTGAGACAGAAGTTTTACGTAATATTATTATTGAATTTGGTATTCCCAAGAATCTAGTTCGATTAAAAAAAAATGAAATTTGTCTCAGTGAAACGTACAGCGGAATTGGTATAGGCCAATTTCTGCCTGACGCTACTTCAATTCACTTCTGGCTAAAACAAGAAGCTGCACTATCACCTTTACTTTTTAAATTTGCTCTAGACTATGCCATTAGAAAAGTCCAGGAAAACAGAGAGAGTTTGAAATTGAATGGGTTACATCATTGCTTGTTTATGCGGATGACGTGAACATGTTAGGGAAAAACACGGAAATTTTACTTTAATCAAGTAAGGAGATAGGTTTGGATGTAAATACCGAAAAAAAAGTATTAGATTATGTCTCGTGAACAGAACATAGTACGTAATAGAAATATAAAGATTGAAAATTTATCAATATTAATTTCACTAAAGGTTTTAATTTATCTAGAGAAAATCAAAACTCGAGTGCGATTTAATTGCCTATTACACGATTAGAAGAATGCATATAAAGATTAGAAGAAATACATTATTTTAATACAATAAAATATATATTAATTGACTTTCTAAAATTCTATTTCACTTATGTTACCTTCACCGAAATGTTTAAACGGAGCCGCCATTTTCAGTCGACTATCTATGCGGAAAACAAATTACGATCGCAAAACATGTTTTATAGTGCCGTAAAGAATTTTGCAGTTTGAAATGTTGACAAACAAAGTAACAAATACTAGGGAAATTATAAAAACAAACAAATGCTAGGGAAACGATAAAAATAAACAAATGCTAGGGAAGTGATAAAATCATATAGATAAACAGCCATGATTGATTGAAACACAACCTTTCGTTCCGTTTTATTGGTCAAAAGTAGTTTTACATAGTAATAATGTAATAGTCATTTCGAAAGTTCACTGAAAGGAATGGTGAAGAACACAAAAGTTTGGGGCAGAAGAATGTATTAGATCAGCGGTCATCAGAACCTGCACTCTCGGGCTAGCGTCTCTTACCCACAGGTCTCTTACAGCACCAGCGTGCATTCGTGGCTGCTAGCCGGTATGCTTCCTCCTGCACGAGGGTGTATGTCGCCATGCACTGCTTACCCGTAAACCCATTTCAGCGGGTGCTGACGACCACTGTATTAGATAATAAACAGCATAAAGATATATGAATTGTATGCGGAGACCAAGAGGAAGGCGGGAAATAGAGAAATTTGGAGAATGCTGCTTTTGGGCAGAAAACTATTAATGAAAAAGACTGTTATGGGTGACCAGAAGGAACAGTATTAGAAACTACAAAACCCGCCAACAAATTGGGAAGGCAAAAACATTTTTACAGGTATAGGAACTTAAATACAAAAGGAAATGGATATATATTATATACACATATGTATCTACAATTAAAGTAAGTGCACCGCTGTGAAATAACGGTTAGCATATCTGACCGTGAAACCAGCGGGCTCCGGTTAAAATCCTGGTTTCGAAAAGTTACCTGGTTCAGGTTTTTGCAGAGGTTTTCCTCAACCCATTAGGGGTAAGTGCTGGGTAACTTTCGGCGTTAGATCCTGGGCTCAACCCGTTAGCACAGCGGTCATCAGAAAAGACCACCCTCGGGCTAGTGTGTCTTACCCGCGGATAAGAGACTGCACTATGGTGCATCCGTAGCTGCTGGCGGGTATGCTCTCTCCCTCTCTGCCTGCTGCACGACGGAGCATATGATGTTACACCGAATACTCTTTACACATTTGAGCGAGTTCTGACGACTATTGCGCTAGAAGGCTAGGATATTGTTGAAATTGAATCTCTTTTCTAGTAAGCCAGAAACATTGCTGCTTTATTATTTATATGTTATGTGATAAACTGAGTGTTTTAAAACATATTTGTTAGGACATTCTTTTGCATTTTTACCTCTTACAACTCATAAGAGCAATTTTTTGTTTTATTCGGTCATTTTTGGGGTATTTTTACTTAATTTTGGCCATAAATCCCAATTATTAATGTAAAATATTATGTATTTCCTTTGATATTTTCTCTACATATTTTTTTAAATAATATAATTACTTTTTATATTATTTTAATCGTTTTTCTAGAAAAATATTGTATTCTAACGTAGTACACCCCATGTAATGGATCAGTCCAACCACCCCTTTAATATAGACTCCTCTGTACCTGCTAGTTCCGGATAAGAGTGGTCTTGTGGTGGACTACATGAAACTACATCAGGTGAAATAATTAATTATGTGTACTACTTAGAAAAATTATGCAAAATTAAATAAACTTGAATGTTATATAATTTGCCTACTAGTCTAAATATTAATATTCCTACTAAGCCAATTATGTAAGATAAATTTTTAGGGAATTTTTAAAGGCACTTTTGAAAGATTTTTAGTTCATAAATGCACTGTTTTTGGGACATTTTTTCATGATTTATATGTCATCAAAATCCTTACCCTAATTATCACCTTTATCTCACTCGGACACTAGACAACCATAGCAGTTGATAAAGTACTACAAAATAACCAATTAAAAAAATAATAATGAAAGAAGATAGACCTCCACTTCAGCGACGACCGGGGAAGACACAAACGGTACAACATTTTTAAGTTGTTCCTTCGAAATAGAGAAATCAGTACCCAGATCTTGTTGTTGTTGTTGTTGAAGAAGAAGAAGACAATGATGAAAAAGTTCAATTTTGGAACTTACTCCATCATGACAGAAACTTATTTAATTTATAACCTTAAAACAAATTTTAAATTGCTTTTTAAGTATTGAGAAATGTACAAAATAATTTTCGTAATTTATGCATGTAACATCGGTTAAATCTACATCGTTATCTAACAACAGGTGATCGAGTAATTATAGCTGAACGCAGGTGCAAATAGTGTAAGCGAACGTTCCAAGTTATTATTTCAAAAACCACTATTCCCCGACTATTTCGACATGTGTACCGACTCTAAAACTAACGGCGACACAGCCACTACTAGCAACATTAATAACCATACGTGATTCGAATAACAAAAGAGAAAGAGTCTGCATCGAAACAGAAGAACCCTTTCAGTAGAACTGAAGTTACAGGCAACAGAAATCGCAATTTAATCTAGGTAACATCTGTTCCCACAAAATTCATAAGACCCATCCCCTGTGCTGGGCTCACGTTAACCCAGGCAAAGGTCGGGGTATGGAGGGGATGAAAGGCATTGGAGGATGAAGGGAATGTCATGATGGTGTGGGGTAAAAGTAGATGGTGTTCAGTGTAGAACAAAATGATCTGTGAGACTACAACCTACCCTTTCTATGTTCCACGCTATTTCCAGTTCTTAAGAGCAGAGTCACGGCTACCACATTGACTTTTATGTCTCGTAAACCTAGCCGGCCATCTTCTTTTAAAAATTTCAGTGGATGGAGAAGTAGTAATATTTTTTTATTTGTACTGATATCACGTATTCAAAATTTATTACAGTCTTTAAAAAGACTTGTTCTTTTATTTCCATATACTTTAATATGAAGATAAGAATTATGGTCTGATATAGAAATAAAAATTTTGTGCTATAATGATATTTGTAAGTTAATCAAAAAGGAAATTTTATTACAGAAATATGTTGGCATACGCTGACACTGAAACTGAGATAAAATACATTTAAGATGTATGTATTATTTAATAGTTATTAATTTAGAAATCTTCTCACTATTCGTGAGCTGCCACAAGGGACAAAGCGTACTTAATCATATAAATGTTTACAAGTTCAGTGAACCAGTAATTTTATGTTGACAATGAAACTAATACAAGTACATAGCTGGAAATACATTTTGTGATTGGTGGAAATATACCTAGTTTTATAGAGATAAGTGTTACACAAAAGTAAAGAATGCTGATGAACTTGGTTTCATTTCGAATATAGGTGATGCTTCAGGAGAGCAATTGATCCTTTCAATGCAGCTAAAGTTACAATCGGAATAATAGATATAGGTATACCAAGCCTCTTAAACACATCTTTCATGAAGAGAGTAGCGGTACCTCTTGCTCCAACCAGAAGTCCGATTACTTCAAGCTCTTTTAGCTGGTATTTTTTTAGGTAATAGGGAATGGTAGGATTGTAGATATTCTTTTTTTATCATTATCCACTTCTGCTGGCTGTTCCTCATCCGTTTCGAAACGCACAGTGGGATCAATTATGAATCCAGACCTTGTAGGTTTCTTGAAAGCTATTACATCTATGCGCCGTGTACTGCCAGTGACGGAGAGACCATGTACTTCTTCAAAGGTGTTGTAATCGGCATCTTTAAGGGCAGTGGCTATAATTGATCGTACTTGGTGGTGTCTAGCGTTTCGCAGAGCTTCGCCGTGCGGACAGGATCCCAGGACGTGTACTGCTGTTATTCTGTTATAAACAAAAACCTACCGTGTAAATCTTGCTTTCAGGTATAGCTCCCTGTGAAGCAGAGCTATACCTGAAAACCAGATTTACATAATGCATACGTCACTGTAATACGTTAACAGAAAACCACAATTTATTCAAGTCACACAGAATTTGTGTGCTCTCAACAATTCTTCCCTTGAAATTATTCAAAAACCTCTCGTGTTCAAAACTAATAAGACAAATATAAATGAATAGCTTTTCGCAGGAAGAAATTAATAATAATAATAATAATAATAATAATAATAATAATAATAATAATAATAATAATAATAATAATAATAATAATACAATTACCTCTCCAGAAAAGATATGTTCAAAACTAAAAAAATTGATTAAAATTTATTTTTTTATGAAAGTGGATAAAATGTTGCACTATATACTTATCGTAACTTCATATTACAATACTCGACAGGTTATCAGACTCGGCCTACGGTATCGTTTGACAACTTTCCGATCTTGTTTTGTAGTAGTCGTAGTTTTATTTTGCCTGGCAGAGTTAAGGCCATAAGGCCCTCTCTTCCACTCAACCAGGGTATTGTAGGGTAATATGTAGGGCAGGCTTGCAGAACTGGGCACCAATTGTATCATTGCGTCACTCATCGGATACGTCACTCACCCCTTCCTTCTATTCCCGCGTTATTGACTTGGTAGGGGAGGGGATTTGTATTCAGTGTCTGTCTTATGTGATTGCGTACGGGCCTCAAATACGGCATTCAACGTCGATGGACTGTGGACGGGGAACCAACGCTTTCCCCATGATTTCCACCCCTCTCTCCCCAGTTCTGCATCCCTGATGTAGGGTAATTGCGATATGACATTGTAATTAACTATAAAATATTTAATTTCTTTATGTTCTAATTTCAGTATACATTGTTCTACCCCATGTTTATAAATTAAATTTGTAGAACTGTAGAATTTAAAATATATATATATATATATATAGTTTGAACTGGTAATGGAAATTACGGGAAAACGGCTGAACGGATTTTAATAAATGACCCCTCATTTTGAAGCTTGGAACTCAAAGTTTTTCAGAAAAATAGTAGTTTTCAGTGAAATGTCAATTTTTCAACATAATTTTCCTATTTTCCAAAATGCATCTGTCGTCAGTTTTGAGAACTAGCTAAACTAGCTCACGGCCGACTTGATGCTCCCTTCGCTTCTCTGTATAAAGGAGAAGCGAAGCGAGCATCAAATCGGCCGTGACTAGCTAATTGCATTTCAGAATAAAACAAAACACACACCACAGTAAACAATATTACACGAAGGTCATGATCTGCAAGAATGCTGACATAGGCTATTTAGAGCTCAAATTAAATTGGTTATTAAAAACTTAACTTACTAAAAATAATTTACAGGTTCAATTCTGTGGTGTGTAATTTTCTGGGTACAGCTGTGTATTGGATATTAAAAACTACAAAACTTGAGGTGGTTTGATGACATTATTACCATTAGAAATAAAATATTATTTTAGTTAATGCCATGATGTGAGTATTTTTCATTAATTATACATATTAATGCTATATTGATGATACGAAAGTGAAACGTTTTGGGGTTATTTAAGTAGATGTAGAGAATAATTTAAATTAGATTTTGATTTCTATATTTTACTGAGTGGCGGCTATATAGTAACTTATATATAGGCCTAGTATATGTTACTGAAAGCTATGAAACTTATGTAAGATAATAATAATAATAAAGGAAATAGATGTGAACGAAAGTAATTAAGAAATATATAAATAAATAGTGAAACAATTGTAGTGTATGTGTATGTGTATGTGTATATATGATTCTTTCTTTTTCTTGTTATAGATGTAAAATTATGCATGGAAGAAAGTAACAAGTGTAGATGTATGGAGAAATACGAGGAAAGTCAACATCCCTTAATAATAAACAAATACACGGAAAATAAAATACCGGAGAAGATTGCAAAATTAAAAAATAGAAGGAAGGAAGCATTAAGGGAAAGTACAGTTACTGAGCTGACTAATAAATTCAAGTTTGGAAGGTATGCTTTGTCTAGACTCACAGATAATAACATATTTGACTTAGTTAGAAATTATTTGGCTATCTTTTTTATTTCTAAATTTAATAGTTTTGAAGGTACGTCAAAAGAATATTATGAAATAAAATTAAGGAATGAAGGCTTACCTACGAGAGAGAGCTTGTATGAACTGTATAAATACTTTTGTAAGGAAAGAGGTATGGAAGAAACTAGAATTAGAGATGATTTAGATACGCTAGCTGCACATTGCAGAGTGAAGAGGGAAGTACATCTTAGGAAGGTAAACCAATACTGATGGTACCAATATTCTAGAATGAGTTGAGTCTTGCACAATAACTGAAAGCTAGTGCAAGACAAAACAAATATGTTAATAGGTAAAACGTAGAAATTGTATTTAAATAATAATATATCTTTGTGTAAAATCGTTGTATGTAATGTGTCTGTGATCTATTATATATAATAAACCAAACCAAAACTTATGTAAGATAATAATATTATTAAAAGTCAAATATTTGTATAGTTATTAATCAAGTGGGGTTGGGTCTTTTTCATATATTTAATAATGGCGGTGTGGTGTAGATATTTATATGCGTGGTTGTCTTCATTATTGACTCGAGAGGGAGTATCTTTCTTTATTATGGAAGCAAATAACTTTCAGAATGTCTGGTATTCTTCATTGAAAATAAATCTGAAAAACGTTTATTTGAACGTCTAATGAACTTAGTTTGCAGCATTTGCTGCACAAGCCACTAGCTATTATTATATTTGTCATTTATTGTAATAAATTTTCCCTTCATTCAGAAGAATTTTTCATGGCTCCAATTGTTTAATCCCTTTTCATCCGGTACTGAATAATAATGTGAATTAATGGAGCAAGATAGATGCATATCATTACTGCTACATGAATAAACGTGAATGCAAGCTAAATTCCTTGTGCTTAACAATTGAATTAGAGTACTGTACAGCGTCTAAATTAAATATGTCATTGCTAAAATATAAATTGAAACAGCTGAAATTCTGCACCTTGAATTCACGCGAGGGGTCTCCATTAATTTGATGGCAGAAGGAAACATAATACATAATAATCCCTGCTATAATTAGAAACCACATCCTCTTGTTACATAATTGCTATTAATTTAATCTCTGCCTCGTGTCTCTTGTGAAACACCAGAGAACGAACAATAACATTAAGTACACTATTTACAAACCCATACAACGCCCGTATCATTACATATACACAGATTATTGATTTTGTTTCCCTCGCTACGTTAAACCGTGCATTTAACTCATTGGTATACGCTTCTCATTACTGTGTCCTTTGTCATTTCATCGGCATTAATTCCGTAATACAACGGAAAGATCAAACAAAGGTCAATTAGCATCCATTAAGTCACAGAACGTTGTCAGGTTGCATACTATTTATTTCTCAAAAAATGCTCCTATAAATATTCTTATGAAGTATGTGTGGAACAAAGAGCTACATAAATTTCGGTTTAACAATGTTTACACATTTTCCCGCCCTTCTCCGTCCTTATCTGTCAGCTCACAAATGTTCTTCTATTTCCTTCTTCTTTATTTTATGAATTCCCTTCATTGAGATATCATTTGGTCTTCGATTTTTCTTTCCCCAAATGATATTCACTGAATGATTCTCTTCGACAATCATTCATATGTCATCCTTTCTGTGTGCCATTACAATTCCAATTAGATTTTATGGAAACAATTAGTAATCGAATAAGTTAAGGCTGGTTAACAATAAACCGGGAACGGAAACGACAACGAGAACGAGAACGGAAATAATGTTAAAATAAATGTATTTAAATGTGAGCATTCACAATAGTTAATTGTGAATGCTCACATTTAAATACTTTTATTTTAACAATATTTCCGTTCTCGTTCTATTTGTCGTTTCCGTTCCTGGTTTATTGTGAACCAGCCTTTATTCTTTGCTGAAATTTGTTGATCATTTTCTTTGGAAATTTCTGATTTAGAACGCAAGGCACAATTTCGTAGTTTATTTTACTTATTACAAGAAATACAGAGTGTTAAAAAAGTATCCAATATTTTAGGAGGTGCTAGTATGCATCAAAACAAGAAAATAATATCAAATAAACATGGGTCCTACAACACATACTTTCTCAGATCTGAACACTTCTTCATAGGAGGTGCTCAATCTGACTACTATGCTATACTATGCTATGCTATGTCGTCATAATAATAACAATAATAATATACATTATGCAAGTCTGGCTTTCAGGTAGCCAGATTTGCATAATACATTAGTTACTGGAGGCACGTTAACAGAAAGCCACAATTTAAGTCACACAGCATTTGTGTGCACTCATAGTTGAGTTCTGACGTCTTATCAGCTCATGTGAGTTGTGTGGATATAAAAGGAAAAATTGTGACGGTGTCGTGTATAGTTCCTGGGGTAGCTCAGTCGGTAGAGCGTTCGCGCGCTAAGCGAAGGGTACCGGGATCGATACCTGGCCCTGGAACAGTTTTTTCTTGAAATTATTCAATAATATACATTTGTTATCTAATATCGATGACATCTTCCGATTTCTAATAGGACTAAGTAATAACCACAGTATTCTAACCATCGAATATCCAATCTGCAACTGTCTTTCCTTCATGGCATCATAAATGTCTTGGCCATAAGAAATTTTAGATCGTCTCCTGTACCTTCTTCCTTCAAGTTTCCACTTCAATATATATTTTGTTAGTCATTCTTCCTCCATTCGCTGAAGTGGCCGTACCAATTTAACTGCTGTGTTTTGGTGTAATATAAAATTGTATCTTGAAATTTAATTTTTTACTTGTCTTCAAATTCTTGCTACTCTACTCAGAAAACCTATTTCACATGCCTGAATGTATTGCATTATTGTTATTTTAATGACCAAAATTCTGCTCCCTAAATTATAATACTTTAATTATTGTATTGCATAATAATAATAATAATAATAATAATAATAATAATAATAATAATAATAATAACAATAATAATAATAATAATAATCTCTAGTAATATTATTTCAATTTTGTCCTTTTGAGATTCTCTTGCAGATCGACTCCAGAAATCCATTTCTGCTGTCATTATTTTGATTTTAATAGTGGTTTCATTATTCCTAATTTCTAATCCCTATGCCTTGATATTTTCAAGCTTTGTATTAGATATTTTGTTATTGGTTTCCTTTGTAACCTGTTTATCTTACGAACCTACATTTAATCCAGGAATAGTAAATTAGACATACTTTATTTCTGTCTTAATTTCATCATATTTTTATCATTAGTAATATTATTCTGTAGTATTTGTAATTATTTCCAGTCCTCCTTTCAATACCTGATCTTGATGTTTAACTACTACTGCCACGAATTTTGCTTTTATTATAGCCAATTTTATAATAATCATGTGGGCTTATCAATTTTCTATTACACCTAATGCATTCTACGTCTTCATATTCGTGGCATTAAATTAATTCGGTCATCAACCAATTTTAATGCATGTACAGTATAGTCGCGTATTTTAATTATAATATTACTACATTTATTCTTAAAAATCTCGAAAGTTTTCTTCTCATAAATTTTAAGTGGAGTGGATAGTGATGCCTGTGCTATTAAAAAAATTTCAGTACAAATGTTTAGTTCAATATTTCTAGGCTTTTAGTGTCCAGAATGGAATAAAAATTGCTATGCTTATACAATAAATCATTCTGAATTCAGTGGTATGAAAGACAACTAATTAGTTTCGTATCCAAGTGCAAAATAAAGGGCCTAATAAGTTGATAACCCTGTTTTTCCACTTTGCTAATTGTACCTCATTCTTTAAGTCACTTTACTTGCTACAAACTTCACTCATATATCTTGTCACTTTTTAAGTTATCTAGTAATGTATATTTTAAATTCCAAAGAAAAATTTAGTTAAATATTTCACCCCTAGTACTATATAAAAATGTTGACCTTTGTTTAACTTTTTTTTGTAATTTTTTAATGGATATATATTTTTTTTCCGTGTTCTGTGTATGATATTTTTAAACCCGTAGTTCTACCATGTAGAACATAGGATGCAGAAAACACTGTAAAATTTCATGTAAATTGGTTCAGTAGTTCCAGACAAAATGAACAATGGACAATGAACTCTCAAGAATTATTTGCATGAACAGTGAGTGAAGTGACAGAAATTATAATATTATTTATATTTTGTTTGGATTGTATTGGAAAATTTTATATTAGGGTACACCAGGGTAATTGTAAACACTTTCCACTGATTTCAAATATATTTCAACGTTACACAACCCTGAGTAACGGTAAGCATGACAAAGAACCTTTGTGTTATTTTTAGACCTTTCTTTTCTCTGAAAATGGGTTTAAATAATAAGGTTGACTTTTTTTCTTCTTTTAATTGCCAGTTTACATTTACCCCATCTGTTTAAATTTACCCCTTTGATAGGGGGTAATTGTAAACACCAATTTTCGCATGGGCTATCAGACACCGAACATTTTTTGTTCTGTTTCAGAAGAAAGAGCTGTACTCCTGCCAACTCCAATTTTGGTCACTGGTACATTTCGCCCCTTTAACCTATAATATATGACGGATATAGGAACTCAGTACTTCTCCTGAGCTTCACGATAACTGTAGTTACTATTTTTCACATCTGTGACAACCCTCTCTAAATCCTCTACAGTGTAGTTGGGTGGGGGTCTCTTTGATTACTGAAAAGGAAGAAAGAAATGTAACCATAGTAAAACGTGTTTACAATTATACCCAAGCAATTAAAACTAGGAAGCAAATGTAAACACGTCATAATTTAATGAACTGAGGTTATGGGAGATCTCAAAACCATTGTAATGTCCACACCTGTGGAGTAACGGTCAGCGCGTCTGGCCGCGAAACCAGGTGGCCCCGGTTCGAATCCCGGTTGGGGCAAGTTACCCGGGGTTTTCCCTCAACCACATACGAGCAAATGCTGGGTAACTTTCGGTGCTGGATCCTGGACTAATTTCACCAGCGTTATCACCTTCATTTCATTGAGACGCTAAATAACCTAGATGTTGATACAGCGTCGTAAAATAACCCAATAAAATAAAATAAAATAAAATAAAACCATTGTAATAAATGTTATCTACTATACATTACTCATAAAAACAACATATTCTTAAAAAATTGCACTGTACATTTACTTACAATGCCAAAAATGAAGTTGACGCAAAATTCTTTCTCAACTATTTTTTTTTTGTAGACATTCGTGCACAATTAAGCAGTTACTTCTATTTGGCGCGAAACTGCTTTGTAGGTTAGCCAACATGTTAATTTAAATATTCCCCCGAATTAAAATTTTTATATTGACAGTTTTGTATTTCTCACAACATTTGTTTACAATTACCCCTGTTTACAATTACCCCATCTACCCATGTTATGTATTAGAAATTGTTTCTGTATTCAGAGCATGCTGTGTCCTTTGGACAACCGTTTTCCTTAAGGGCAGTTACCTTACGGTTAATATATAATTAAGGGAGATATAATAAATATTTATATATAAATAGGAATGTGTTCACTACCATGCCGCGAATTCAACTCGAGTACGTTGAAATTGCTGACGGATAAACTACTAGGGCTACACACCGACAATTTTAAATCAATACTCAATGAACAAGTAGACAACCCGAACAAACAACATAGAAAGAATTCTCAGCCAATACAAAACTAAACGAATACTGCATTGTAGTTGTAATTTGAAGTTGGAACAACTGCAGTAAATGCAATATTGGTTCACAACCCCGACACCTGCACCCAGCGCTGGTGTTGGGTGCAAGTTGACAATATTACATTGGGCTGCACACGTAAGCATTATACAGGCCCGCTGGAACGAACGTGATTTGAATTGGCATGCAAAGCAGGGATTAATTGTCATATATACATATACATGCACACAGACTGCCCGTACAGGAAAAAAAAAAACGGATAAAAGGTTCCAGTTGGTGTGTGCGCATTGCATTTACGCCGCCACTGTTTAAAAATGCACAGTCCTTTTTTATTTATTTTCTTCCCCGCCTCCCACTCTCGACCCCTCTCTCACACGTACACTTTTCCATCTAGCACAACTCGTTGAACCATACATTGGAAATGAACATTACGCCTGTAGTTGTATGAGTATATAAATTAACTGAAAATCGATTCATTTCGTCGGGTCTCAATATAGAATAAAGTAAAGCGGAGTGGGGTATGAAAATTGCATTAGTTCAACTTTCGAAAGCTTTTACAAAGAAAATATTTATGGCATTTCGTTTCTATTTTGGAAGCAGTCACTTCTGTATGCTTCAACTATGCAAACTTCACCCCATCAACACTTGTTACTTGTGTCTTAGCTTTCCCACAAAAGCATACCTATCATAAAAAATAACGTCATGAAGGTGACACATACTGTCTCTTCATACGTTTTACGCGTTTCAATATAATTCATTTTATTTATCATGTTACGGAACACTAGGACTGTGTTATGTAACTTTCACAATAATTATAAACCGATTTCTTTAATTTCTTTAACTGTCAGTAGACGCATTAAGAATAAGGTGCGTTCAAATTTTCTGCATGATCGCGCTGCTAGTTTCGAACTTAATTTTACTTTAATTATGCAAATTAGTTATATAACCAAAATGCTTCATGAGCATTACATTTGAATACAGCAAGATCATATTTTGTTCGTATGGACCCTGATTCACGGATATCTGAGTGATTGTACATTTTCAACTTCGTAAAAAATTAGTTTTGAAGTTGAAAAAAGAAATACGAAAACAAATTTTCTCGGTACTAAGTCATATTTTCATGAATTATCATATATCCAGCAGAGGCGAATTTTCATAAACAGCTGTTTTTTACAGATCAAAAAATTTATGATCCATGCTAACGACCGAATCCTTAATTCTAATGCCGAGTTCTCGTAGGAAACCTAAAACCTAATGAGAAATAATCATGTAAAAAAAATCGCTTAATTTTTTAAATATTCATATGTTTCGTAACTAGGCTCTATGCACATAAAATTGTTACTATGAATGTACTAGTAAATGAAATTTATTTTTAATTTACTTTGTTTAATTTAGGCTAATAACTTGTTAAGATATAAATCACACATGCTTCAGTAAAAACTAAATAGAAGTATAATTACATACACCATTGAAATAAATAACATTATAAATGTTTAAATGAGACAAAAGGACAAAACAGAACAGTATTTTAGTTATCAAATTGTTTTGGTTCTATTACATCATATTACTATGGTTATATAAATAGAAAAAAAAATTCAAAGAAATTTGCTTTTCTAAGAAACATAAATATAATGTTAATATCTTTTTACTAGAGATTGCACACTTGATCTCAAACATACGAAAACAAAAATTCCTAGCCTTTTAATAAGGGCCTAGTAATTAAATAAAGACTGGGGAACGGATTATTACACATTGAAAGGCAGAGATGATGTTACAAAAAGACTACTAGATTGTTTATACATATATAACAGTTGCCAAAGTAGATAAAAGTTCAGTCAGGTATAAACAACTGTGGCGATTCAAGGCTGCTTGACGTTCGGGACTTCGAGAGTGATCAATCTCGACATCTCGAAACACTCACAAGCAGTCTTTACGTCAACGACGCGACGTATATAACATTGTCGTGCGGATTTTCAGCTTTGCCGGCGCTGTTAGTCTTGCTTTCTCGATCGTTGTTATCTCTAGTAGATATACAGATAGACTGATAGAAGGTGCAGAGAGACAAACTTGGTGGGAGAGAGATAGGCACTGTTAAAGACAAATGGAATATTAGGCGGACAGGGAGATATGTAGACAGAAATCATATAGGTAAATTGGCGTTTAGTAGACAGAGACAGAGGGAGAGTAAGAAAGGCAGGCAACCGGACGGACGGACAGACAGACAAAAAGACATAGATAGGCCGTATAACTGATAGATACGTCGTAGATCAGTTTTATAATGTATTCCTTTTCATATACATTTTCATCACATTTATAAAGCAGAGGGTGACATGTTCTCTACATTTTGAGTTCAACACAGCGCCTTTACTACAAATAAGAAACCAAAGCTTGTTGTGACGATCTTTGACGTCAGAAGGCTCAGAGTAAGCAGGGAATAAAAACAAATTGGTCTGTAACGTGGAAGTTTTAAGCCATGCTGTTTGCGCTTCACTAAAGGAAAGCACACAACTTCAGGAATACAGAATGTGACACAGATTTTACTCGGAAGGTGGAATCGACAGATGCTCTTGTCGTTTCGTTATTTTACGACTAAATGCTGCCAGTTAAAACTACTTAGAGTCTACGAGGCAGAAGGAAAGGGAGTTTATCTGTGCAGCGCTGATGTGTTGCCCCAGACGTATCGACTGCTCTTGCTGCCATCTGCTTGCATAAAAGGAAAACAAAAATGTGAACACTACGTTCCGATGTCGATTTCAGTGGGAAAATAAGTAAAACATGGAAGTATTAAAATATTATAAATATACTGAAATGTGAATGAAATTATTTATCCCCTCTCCAAAAAGCTGGTTCCTTGACTTGCTTTGTCTCATGCGAAGTATATGCGCAATATAGGCAACATCAACAGGAACGAATGATGATGTTTATTATTATTATTATTATTATTATTATTATTATTATATTCTATCAGTCCTACTTGAGAGGAGGGGCACGGGCTGAGAACTGCCCTCGCATGTAGGCCGCTTGGATGGGCCCATTGTACTACCCGGAATGGAATGCTGATACCCTAAGACGCCCCGCTCTACAGATTCCCCTGAGGGCCGCCTTCGAACTCCCCTTTACGAAATCCGTTTTACTTTTCATCTCAGTCATCAACGCGGGCCCTCAACACAAGGTCCTACGATCTTCAATGATCACCAGGAGAAAGCCCACGGCGCATAGCACAGCAACCAGCAACTAATAACCGCATACCACAGGATCCAAGTTCAGTGACTTGAGTTGACAGACTTTGAATTACTTTGTTGAGTTTGGGAAAAGCCTGATTCAATTGTTAGTAAGTCTATGATCAGTTTTATTAAATGTTCTTTTATTTGTTATTACTTTAACCTATTCACAATTATTTCAAGTGTTTCATCTAGTGGGACGTTTGCATACAGGTTTTCTATGTCCAACGAAAACATATTCAGACTCTTGTTATTAGAGACTAATTTTAACGTATTAATGAGCTTGGAAATGTCTGTTAATTCCTAAGTATTTTCAAGTTTTAACATTTAATTTTAACCAGGTATGAAGGGACTTATTCATTTTTTAATTGGAGGAATTAATGCTGTTTATTACGGGTCACATAGAAAGAACTTTCTTGTGTGTTTTAGGCAAAGTTTTTAATATTGCAACGCTCATGTTTTATGTCATGTATTTGTAGATGTTTGGAGGTATAAGATTTGGGGCAGCTTTTATTACCTGTTTCATTTCTTTTTGAAAAGTCTCTGTTGGATCCGTTTTGAGTTCTGTAAATCCGCTATTGTAAATGAAATTTTGTGAGAATTCCAAATAATGAATAAAATTATTTTCATAAGTACAATTGCATTATTTTTATCTGCTTTTATACGTATGATATCATTATTTCTGAGTTTAGTTCCTAAATATTTTATTTTATGTGTAAGTTTTTAGCCTGTTTGAGTTGTGTTTGTGTTGTAGGTCGTTTACATGTTTTCCAATCAATCTAGGAAATCTCAAATATTCTTTATTCTTATGAGCACTGCTTTGTATGATGTGTTATTATTCTATTGCAATTGGATGTGCCTTAGTTGTGTTTGTAGCCTTTTTCTAATATGTCTATTTCTCGAACGACATTCGTCCACGGAAATAGACTACTAAATGAAGAAAGCTGAAAATATTATTTTATAATTATTAGAAGTTGTTATTATTATTATTATTATTATTATTATTATTATTATTATTGCCAGATTTAGTCGCAGAATACGCATGACAAGAGTGTTCAGATTCAAACTTAGATGAAGGCGATTTTTCATCCTACAAAATTTATTCGTTACCGGGAGGGGGGAAATTTTGTGCGTGGTATTTATTAGGGGTCTGTTCCATAAAGATTACAATTTTTCATGTAAAAGGAAATTTTCCAACAAGTTAACATATTGACAATTTTGTGTTTTATAAAACTTTTAAGTTTACGAAAGTATCATGTCAATGTCAATGTCAATGGGGAAATGAGAGAAGAAACATTTAAAGGTATGCGGAAACGAGTCCTTGCAAGGGAGTTTGGGGCTTAGAAAAACTGAATGCGCGAGCTCCAAACCTGTTAGCCACTTGTCTCAATCCGAGTTTAGCCGTTCCACAAAAAAACTGCCTTTACAATTTTCTACAATTATATGACAGCTTTATAAATTTTTTAGCTGAAATGTAAAAATCTGACAAACTTGTCGAAACTTAGGCTGTCTACTGTTCTATGAAACAGATGTCATAATTTATTTGTTGACGCATTAGAAAATTCGTAGAAACATCATTACAGAAGTAACAGATCATCCTTCACATGTAGTCAGTAATTAGGAATGTGTAAATTGACAGTTTATATTTCTGAATAATATTATGTAACTTAAAATTCCTTGTTGATAATGAAAATTAGTAGTAACAGTAGAGGAAGTAGTGAGACTAGTGAAGGAATAGAAATGAGACCATATCGGGGGTTTTGGCAACGGTCAACGGATTAAGATTAAACTAAACTCAGTGGCGGCTCCTTCATATTTCTTAAGAGGAGGAAAGAAGTTAACAGCGCAAAATGACACCTTCAGAGAAACATGCTACAAATTAGCCTACATGCATACATGTAAGAACAGTTAGTGTTAGGGTTGGTCTTCCCTTTTGTATAGGAATAATCTGTTTTTGTAAACTGAGTTTCCTAAATTGTCCAAAATATAATATGTTTTCACTTCCATTCATTGTTGAATAATTGCACAAATTAACAATTACAAGGAAATTCACAACCTCGCAGCATTTTTCGCGCACACTACAGCATCACACGTGTTGGAAGAGACCAGCTACTAACACGTAACCGGAACCGTTTTACGGAAATGGGAATGAGAAATAATCTGTTAGGAAAGGGAGAACACTGTACCCTCCCACGTGGTCTGTGTTGCCACATATACATTTTACATCTTCAGTATTACATGCTTTTTAAGAATGTCAGTTCTTGTAAAGTCATACTACCATTATTGTTCAGAGCTGCCGATGGCCAATTAATTTTTTATGTTAAAAATAATGTAGTTTGCAGTACTTTCAATTTCAAATATATTTGTACAAAACTGACAACTTGGCTGTTGTCCTGTCTAGTAGACAATGAATAGAAGTGAATTTCAGAGGCCAAAAAGATCTGCGATACTAACTTAGAACTACTTCCTCTTTGTTTTATATAAATCCAACTTCAACTTTCAGATATTCTCGAAACTTTCAAACCATGAATAGTAGCTTATATAAAGTGTAATGAATAATATATTTTGATTTATAATTAAAAAAAATATTATATGTCTTTCATAGCATTGCGTTAAAACTGTTTTTATTGTGTCTCCTCCTAGATGTGTTATAGTCTGGTTGAATGCAGCTTCGTTAGATGGCAGTGGTAGCGAGCTTGCTGCAAGACCAGTCGGTTTCTATTTCCCGCCCATGCGCTGATTCAGAGGAGGATCTCCTCCATATAAGTTCATTTACTTGCTTCAAAACTCTGCTTCTTTCTCTGGCCGCTAGCGCGCTGTTGTCTGTGTGTGTTAACTGCAGTAAAGGAGGAATGGATTGACTTTCCTCCACACAAACAATCTCGCATCCTTCTCACACTTTTCTAGCAGCACATGAGTGCGCGTCGTTTAAAAATCGATCAACCGAGGTTTTCTTATAGCTGTGAACTTAAAAGTTATCGAATCTTCCTCGAATTTCAAGGCATATATTTCATTTGGTATTTACATTCAAAAGAAGAAAACTACGAGGAGGACGTTCTTCCCTTCCCTCCCCCGAGGAACCGCCACTGACTAAACTTCAATGTTGGTGACTTTATATCCAAAGAGAGATGTCATGTATATCCAATCGCTTGAGAATGCTCCCCAAGGCCTTTCTGCAATTCCTTTCCAAGCTTCAATTTACTGCTCATGGTTGAGCTGGAAAGAAAATCTACCAAAATCACATCGTCTTTTTCTCGAATCAAGTTTAAGATCGTAGTCTTACCTACATAGATTATTATTTGACATTCTGTGAATGTTATATTTCTGTTTTACCGCTTAATTACTTTGAATAATAATCGATTGTATGTGTTTTACATTCAATGTTAAAATCGATTATTGCACGCTCTATTGAGAGCCATCCATAGCGGCAATTCTTGAAGAGAATTAGTAGTGAGGTATCCGCAAGTGAAATTTTAAACTAAAATATAATGATTATTTCATAATAACATTTTAATAAAGTAGCATTATAGACCAATTAATTTTTCATTACAGTAAACAGCTATTATTTCTCTTTCCTGTAACGGTAATAAATTTAATAAGATTCCTGCCGTCATCATAAGAGGGAATTTGTTGCTTCAGTGTTCATGGTGCAAGTACTGGTGGGTGTGTGCGCATGCCTTAGAACATAATGGTTAGTTGTAAGTTAAAACTGTGTTTAATTGACAGACAATTTTATACATCTTGATTACACAACTTTTAACACTGTATCACTTCGGAATATGTATGATAAGACTTTCTTGTGTTAAATTTTAACGTACCTTGTTTACATGTTTCGACCTATTTATGGGTCATCCTCAGAACTTGTCGTTGTTGGTCTTGGCACCCTCACAGGAAACAAGAGGCGCCAAGACCAACAACGACAAGTTCTGAGGATGACCCATAAATAGTTCGAAACATGTAAACAAGGTACGTTAAAATTTAACACAAGAAAGCCTTATCATACATATTCCGAAGACAATTTTAGTTTGTTGAATAAACTGAATTTACACTTTCAAGGAGCAACGGCGCCTATTTTTAAAGTACTAATAAAAATGAATTTGTATGCAACTGGACTTTGAAATGATGTTTTATAGCCTTTTCGACATTATTTTAGCAACCTCTGAGGATACAGTATCGTCTGATATTATTGGCTATTTTGTTGCGTACGTAAAACATCTAAAATAAACGTTCAGACTTTATTTTCCTCCCCCAAATCAGAAAATGACTGAATGAGGTATCCTTTCATTGTAAATTAATTCAGGAAATCAAAACCTGGATTTCTTTAGAACAGGATCAACGTGCGTAATTATCATTTGATAGGTCCATGAAACTCTTTTCGAACAGAATAACCATTTTGTCTTTTGGTTGTGTGTGACAGACTATTACTTTACATATACACAATATACTGTATTTACATGAAAATACTTCTTGTAGCTTTGCATACATGAAAACAAATATCGAAATCGGTTCAATGACAAACCAGATTTACATAACTTATATTCGTACATGTTTCAAAAACAATGAAACCAGATATTGCATATCTAGTAGCAAAGAAATAGCACCATCATTCTTATAGCAAATAGCATTAAATATATCTTAAGTATCATAAAAATGTTGCGATTAAGACTTTATTTATTATTAAGAAAGTTAATTTTTACAATTTTTCTAAATTAAAATTGAGTTCGTAATATTTTGTATAGTGAAAAATAAATAGCTTATACCCATGAAAATATTTTCTTAACTTGTACTAAGGAGAAGTATAAACTTAATGGGTTTAGGGGTCCGGAGAACTGCACTTAATATGACAGGGTTCCCAAGCTCATAATATTTACGAACCACTGGTCTAGAATGACATAGAGTAAACTTCAGGTTTCACATAAAATTGTAGCTTTTATGAAACAAGTTCTCTTAGGCCTGACAATTTACATTATTTTCCTGTTATGTTAGGGCAGTGATGTCAACTAATGCCCATAGGAGCAAGCGCTTGCTTTAGAGCCCAGGAGAGCCTGAGCGCTTTACAGCGGAAAGGAAAGAGACAGACGAAAGAGGTAGTATATGCCGCTTGGTCGAGCTATATACAGGGATGGCCAACACTGATTCAATGGATAAAGGGAAGAGAACTTATTAAAACTGTATCCACGTTAATTTTTAGATTTGTCTGAGAAGTATAAGTGCATTATAAGAATGTAAGTTTTAATTTTAATATTCATTTTTCACAACTTTGCTTTTTTATTTAATAGGAATATTTTCTCAACTTTTTTACACGAAAGTGAAATTTTTAGATATGTTTGTTTAGTAGCCTTACAGGTAGGCCTACCAAAACAATGTTTTCGTAAATCTAATATATAGTAAGTACGTATTACTGAAGATAATGTATTAAAATGATTGAAAATATTCGCATTGAAAATGTTTGTAAGGAAATGAATTAAGAAAGAAAATACTGTTACATCACAAACAAAAGATATGTACCTATGTGTTGGTAAAACGTCAGCTCTATAGCTTCAGCAGATTTCAAGATAATTTAATATTCTGACAACAGAAAGTTGCGCACCAATATCACCTAAAAGCATAATGCGATAAGAGTTTTGTTATGTAATATTAGTTACAGTTAAAAACATACCTAGACAACTTTGCTTTGTACTATAATATTGTTTTGATTACTTTTATAAGGCTAAAGATACCATCAATATCAATTTCAACTTATCATGTCATATTCAGTGTCTTTATTTGGTATAACACTTTCTTTATTTCTAATTCACTTAGTACAGTATAGTTGTAGTTATTATGCAATTTGTGTGAATATTCCTTCTTTACTCTTTATTATGTTATCAACGTTTAAACACAACTGCAATATTAGGCTAAGAAATAGGTGTTAGTACTTTTGTTTTACAGACAATATAGAAAATAACAAACAGAAAGAAGCCATATAAAAATAACGACATAAAATTTCACGTTCCGTTTGAAGTTTGTGCAACACTGTTTTCTTAATCCAACAGGCTGCTTATTCCTCCTAGCATACCTAGCACTTAATGCCCGCGCACGACGTCAAGATCAGAAAAATGCGCTTGCTTTGACTTCACTGTGTTAGGGGAACTTATAACAATTTTACGAAACGTGACGTCTTGATAAATTTGTTATAATTGACATAATTTTCATATTTGTTACATCTCTCGGGTTTTATGAAATAGGCCTCAGACCACCTTCTTTAAGAGTTTAGAAAGCATGGGAGTTCTTCCCCTGTGTTCACTGCTCCTCAGACAACTTTAAAGATTATAATATTATCATATTCTTAATATATACTGCAGTCTGCTCCGGTTACGAATAAGTTAAAAGAAATTTACTGCACCATTTCAGGGTTACTTTTGACATCTTACTTCTTCTCCTCATAAATGATATTACTGTATTTTGTGACTGCATCCATAAAGCGTACTTCTTTCACCTTGTAAATGAACATTGTAATTATGAAGACAATACAACATTTTGAGGCATAGATACTATTTAAGACTAATAAAATATACGCAGATTTCAATTATACGGTTACGAAATCCGATGCGACAATCGAGAAGACGAAATTATAAAGTATTTCAGGTCACATCCTCAGCCTCCGTTACGCACATAACAAATATGCCGGATGTGCATATGGACGATTTGGCTTTGCTTGAATAGGTTGAATTTACTCAGCGGTGTCACGTACGTCCCATCGGGCTCCTTATGCCCTATATGGACCTGCTCCCGTCGGCATACTAATAGTGTCTTGCCCCTCTCTAACCTGCTAGTCCAGCAGCTGTGCAGTAAGGAGCTTTCAACTGTCGCTCCCAATTAATTAACAATTAGTGATTTGTAGGACACAGCTACGATTATTATGAATTTTCTTCTATCCTCTGGGTAAGTGGAAGGCCTTATGACCTTAACTCTGTCAGAATAATTACAGCATTATTATTATTATTATTATTATTATTATTATTATTATTATTATTATTATTATTATTATTATTATATTACTTACTTACAAATGACTTTTAAGAAACCCGGAGTATATTCATTGCCGCCCTCATATAAGCCCGTCATTGGTCCTTATTCTGAGCAAGATTAATCCAGTTCCTACCATCATATCCCACCTACCTCAAATCCATTTTATTATTATCCTCCCATCTACGTCTCGGCCTCCCTAAAGCTATTTTTCCCTCAGGTCTCCCATCCAACTAGACCTGGCACAGTATATGCATTTCTGGAATCGCCCATAGGCCTACGTGCTACATGGCCTGTCCATCTCAAACTTCTGGATTCAATGTTCCTAATTATGTTAGGTGAAGAATAAAATGCTTGCAGATCTGTGTTGTGTAACTTTCTCCATTCTATAACTTAATTCCTCTTAGTCCCAAATATTTTCTTAAGCACCTTATTGTCGAAAACCCTTAACCTCTGTTTCTCTCTCAAAGTAACAGTCTAAATTTCACAACCATATAACCGGGTACTTAACTGTTTTATAAATTATAACTTTCAGGTTTTTTGAGAGCAGACTAGATGATAAAAGCTTCTCAACCGAATAATAACACGCACTTCCCACATTTATTCTGAGTTTAATTTCAAAGCTAATGTACGACGGGAGGATAATTTGTGCGAGATCGTGCGTATTTGCTTGTTTTCCGCACAGAACCAATACGCGGTAAGTGTGAAATACCACATTCGGTATTCCCAACATAACACACATAACAATTTCCCTCTTCTTACCGCTTAAGCGCGACATTGATTTTACTGCTTTAGGCTTTTAACATATTATTTTTAGAGACGTTTAACATAGTAATAATTATAAATTGGAAACTTACCACTGCAATTTCACCTAAATTGCAATGTTAATTATTGTTTTTAAATATTTGCAAAAATTAAGTAAAGTCAACTACTCCACGAAAGCTATTGTATTCCTGATACAAGTAACATTAAGGAAGCCGTGAAAAAATCAACAAGACTCCAAATGCCGATGTTATTACTGAATATGTTATATACATAATATTGTTAAAATATTAAAATGAAAAATAAATCATTACATAACCTTACCGTTTGTTTTAAGTTCGCATTTATAGAAGGGGGGGTGGGAAAGACAGACTTATATCACGGCCTGCTGGAGTACAGATATTTTTGTTTCCTAAAGTTGGCGTCATTAAACAGAAACCAAGATGGAGATTTCATTGCAACTAATTAGAAATTCGTCTTTCAGGTATGTAATAAACGATCGTCGCACAAAATAATGTACGATACACGAGCGGTATGTTTGTTTTCATGTTCTCGGAAATTAAAAAAGCTCAACTACGTTTCGCTTTTTGAATCTTTTCCTCGAACATGAAAACGTCAACATACCGCTCTTGTAACGTATATTACTATTAAACCAACTATTGGAAAATAGAGCTTACACGCAACTATTAATGATAATGGAGTTAGGTTAATCAACTTTGCCACATCAAAATATGTAATTTTGAAAAGTTCAACAATCCCTTATACCGAAGTATACATAAGTATACTTGGACGTCTCCAGATGAATTTACACACAACCAAATATATCACATCTTCATAGACAAACGAAAACATACTACAATGCGATCAGTTTTTCTTTCCGCCGGAGTGTTTTGCCTATGGGCGAGCGCGCCGCTCGTTAGCCGGTTAGCCAGTTAACCGAGTCTCGGTGATTAGCGGGAGGGTAAAACAATAAAACAAACCAACCATACAGCGATACACAAACAAATTTAAGCCGCTCATTAGCCGGTTAGCCAATTAGCCAGTGGCTAATAACGGCTCAGTTGATACAGCGGAATTAATAAAACAAATATGGAGTATGGAGGTATGATAAATAAATAATTATTGAAGGACACGCAATATATTTCATCTTCATGTGAAGTGACATTCAGAAATAAGTCCCAGTTCACAACAAATGTTTCACTATGGTTAAATTAAATTATATCACTGTATCTATTATCACTTTAACATTGTAGAACTCCCGAATAAATATAGAACAAGTGATACCGAGATTTTTCTGAGCGAGGCCGGGCTACACGACTAATTTTGTACGAAAGTTAAGTGCCTTCATGCCCGTAGTGAAGAGAGGTGACATCATTTGACATTGTTATACAAGTTAAACTGCTTCATAGCTAACTACTATACTTCGTTCCATAATGTCTGACAGGAGATGTAAATGTTGCCGGCAGAGGAGGAGAGAAGTATAATTGCTATTCAACCAATGGCAGACGTCTCATTCCACTCTTAACTTGAAGCTGGGCGGTCTGAAGCGCTCTACTCCCACCCAACTTCAAGACATGCGTGGAATGAGACCTCTGCCATGATTGGATAGCAATTATACTTCTCTCCTCCTTTGCCGTCAATGTTTACTTCTCCTATCAGACTTTATGGAACGAAATATAGTAACATTAGTATTCGAATATGATTCATAGTCTTGTTACAGCAACCATTTGAAATTGTCATATTTTGTTTCACCACTGATCCCGGAACTGATAGCAATATTCGATGCGGGGAAAGACGTGTTCTATGCGAAAAAGAAGTGTTGTGAAGAAACAGAAGAAGCAGTGAAAACAGATAAAAGTAAAGTAATAAAAAACTGAAGAAGATGTAGATGAAATGAAGAGAGAAATAAAGAGATGGAACAGGAAAATAAGCGACAGAGAATAAAAGTTAGAACAAGAAAGGAGGAAGATATTGAGAAGGAAAATCTTTAAATACTAATAATAATAATAATAATAATAATAATAATAATAATAATAATAATAATAATAATAATACTTATACTTTATTGCCACAACAAAGATACATATTGATTTTATAAGAACTCTCTAGCACCCCCAGAAAGAGTAAGTTACATACTCGTGCTCAGGGGGCATTCCAAATAAGTTAATGTTAAGTCATTTTATTGAATAACAGAGTAAAAAGTAATGTAAGAAAAGTAGAAGAAGAAAAAAACACATATAATAATTGAATTTCAAATTTTGTCTCTTAACAGCAATTTTTGATAGATTTTTTTAAAATAAGGAGCATTAGCAAATAGTATGTTTGGGAATTTATCTATTATCATGTTATAAAGCCTTGGACCGAAGTTGCTACTGTGATTATAAGCTACAGTTGTAGTACATTTAGGAACTGTCAAGCATATGTTGTCTGATCTTTTGGTTTTATATTTAACTTATGTGAATATAAATTAAATATGTTTCGGTTTTTATGTACGAAATTAAGTAATACATCGCTATAAATTTGATGGAAGTCTTCTTCTTCTTCTTCTTCTTCTTCTTCTTCTTCTTCTTCTTCTTCTTTCCCTTAGTTAAACCTCTCCCTTTTAGGTTCATTTACACGACCCACGTCACCCGGGCCTTACAGGGCCGCGACTTGATGGAAGTCAAATACTTTAAATTCTGAATACAGCAGCTCTAAAGGATAATCAAGAGTTTTATTAAGGCATATTTTTATTATTCTTTTCTGTAGCAGAGTTATTGGCATGAGGGAGGTACTATAAGCACTACCCCATCCTATAATGCCGTATTGTAATATAACTTGTGCTAATGCGAGATAAATCAGTCGTAAAGTATGGACAGTCAAGTAATTTCGTAGGATGACAAATTAGTGAATAATTTTTCTTAATCTATTCCACAGAAAAAGAACATGTTTATCCCAACGTAAATGTTCGTCGATTGTTATTCCGAGATATTTAACTTGAGGAGATTAATTTAGAATAGGACAGTTACACAAGAGCGAATCAGAAGATTTCATACCAACATATGTTAACGAAAATGGTACAACCATAGTTTTAGAATGATTTAAGACACGTATGTTGGAATCAAACCAATTTTTAATCAATGTGATGCCATTGTTTTCATTAAAGTAGGTATCATCCCAAGTTTTATCTGCAAAAATTACAACCCTGTCATCCCCATACGAAAATATCTCAGCAATGAATTTCTTTAAATTAATTGCCAATAAATCATTAATATATATTAAATAGAACTTCATTGTAAACATTATGTGCATAAAACGAAATGTGTAATACTGCATCGATTATATTCGAAGTTGTTTGATGTATGCATTATAGGCCCATCATATAAAATATTTCCCTGAAAGCCATATCTGTGATAATTTAGTGACCTCCATCATGTAGTATAGATTTAAAGGGTGAGAGATTGCAATATAAAAAAATGTATGTAGGCTACTGGAATAAAAGCCGAAACCGGCGTTCTGTTCTGCGCGTTTCTCTTTGATGAAACTGCCCCTTTATAGAAATTTCTATCACGTATGAATTGAACCTAATCTCTTTAATGGATCTTAGAGATTACGGCCGTATATCAACTTCAGTACAGAAGCGGAGCTATATCTGACAATCTGTTGGACCACGAAGCATCACAGTTGCCTAGTTCCCTGGCTCCCAACAAAAATCCCTTCGAATAACAAATGTAGCATAAAATTAAAATCCCCCCCCCTCACCAAAACATCTACTAACAAAACACAGTAAATTTTATAACTTCGTTTTTTGATGAGAGGCTTATATATTTATGTGCTGTAGAGGAGATAGGCCCTATATTTTCAGGGACTTTAAGAAAGAGATGGGAATAGGGCGTTATTTTATTTTCTCGTCCGTGAAGGCTGCATCAGATTCGATGGTTTGGCGTCTTCCTCAAACGAAGGAAGGAAGCAAGCAAGGAAGGAACCAACGTCTCAGTGATACATCCTACAGTTGTTTCCAGACTTGTAATGGGCTAAACGTGACCGAGAATTGAACTCCCCATCAAATTGTTCCGCTCTCGCTACAACACCAGCAGACGGACTGGGATTCCAGATAAACAGGAAAGATTCACATAGCGAAACGTTTACAAATACATAAGTCACTAAATGAAACAATCTTCGAATTTATGTATTGCTTATCCCATTTCCCTATCCTGTTTTCCAATTGTGGATGTCGCAACAAAAACATCCATAAATTACATCCATTCAGGCAAATGTTCGAGAGTCGAAAACAAGAGAATGTGTTAATTGAATATTCTCTCTATTCTCACCAATCTATATAGCCTAGTGCTGAATAAAATAGGCGCTTAACCGGCAGGTCTGGTAACTTGGTAAACCATTCTTTACTTATTAATTAGATTTTATAATTTAAATGTATGTATGTATGTATGTATGTATGTATGTATGTATGTATGTATGTATGTATTTATTTATTTTTTAAATTTTATTGGGTTATTTTACGACGCTGTATCAACATCTAGGTTATTTAGCGTCTGAATGAAATGAAGGTGATAATGCCGGTGAAATGAGTCCGGGGTCCAGCACCGAAAGTTACCCAGCATTTGCTCGTATTGGGTTGAGGGAAAACCCCGGAAAAAACCTCAACCAGGTAACTTGCCCCGACCGGGATTCGAACCCGGGCCACCTGGTTTCGCGGCCAGAAGCGCTGACCGTTACTCCACAGGTGTGGACTGTATGTATGTATGTATGTATGTATGTATGTATGTATGTATGTATGTATGTATGTATGTATTTTTATATAATTACAGCATAACCCATTACCTAAGTAATACTACATGTTTTCACTTTCTATGTAGTACAAATATATATGTACAATATTTACAATTTGTTAATCTTAATTTACTTAAAATATCTATGTATGTATGGTCCTTATGTTGTATCACACATTTTTAACACTGTAGTAGTGCCTGTTCATGTCACACATTTCTAAAGTCACTTTTGGTTGCTGTTTTATCATACATTTTTGTTTTACACTATATTAGTTCCTGTTTTGTCACAATTTTATAGAATTTATAAATTGATTAAACACTTTGAGGTAATTGTGTATGTATGTATGTATGTATGTATGTATGTATGTATGTATGTATGCACGTACGTATGTATGTTTTCTAAGTTTTAGGATCATTAAGGGTCAAAGAATCAGTATCTACATTCTTGCAACTATGTTTCAACATAACTCGCATTGCGATTTAAGCTGTTATGTAAAATAATAATAATAATAATAATAATAATAATAATAATAATAATAATAATAATAATAATAATTATTATTATTATTATTATTATTATTATTATTATTATTATCATTATTTTAGCTGGCAGAGTTTAGGCCGAAAGGCCTTCTCTTCCACTCAACCAGCAAAAAGTATATATACATATGCATGAACTTACAAAGAATTCGACAATTTGATTTAGATAGTTACATGTATATAAGAGTTATTTACAAATTAAACAACAAAATACTATGAACTATTAATTAAACACTAAAATAAAATGTGTAGCAGAATTAAGCTAAAATACATAGAATGTTAATATATTTCAAATAATATTAGATAATAGGGATTATTATGAGACAATTTTGAAAATACAGCACTATCAGGATGATGTCTAAAGAAAGAAGTAACAATTTAGTCAGTGATAGTTTAAATCAGTATGATTGGAGCGAAATGCTAATAAGGTTATCTTTTAAGCTGTTTTTAAAGGTGTTTATTGTCTTGCAGCCCCAAATACTTTGTGACAATGAATTCCATTAATAACGCATGACATAGAAAATATTCGTGAAACTATTGTCCATGTCATAAAATAGCTGAAAATAATTTATATCTCACATTTAATAAAATATGTTCTCTTAGCGACTGCAGAGGTCCCGCTCGAGCTTTGAATGTCGGAAGTAGTTGCGTTAATGGCCTGGAAGACAATTGAATATCAGATTCTAGTCGGTGCCATAGCTGCCATGAATACCAAGCGTGGAGGCAAGTGGTATGTGCTGTACCAGTACTAACTGGAGAGAGCCACACATGGCTAGTCACACAGACGTTCCTCATACTAAATGTCTGACTGATCACAGACCACCACAATATTGTGACATTCGCTACAGATATGCCGTAACATGTACATTTATAAAGTTATCACTACTGTGGTCCAGTGAAGCTTCACTTCAAATTCTTTGTATAACCTATTCTATGAAGAATATACAGTAGAGCATCGATTATCCGAATACCGATCAACCGAAACATCGGTTAACCGAAAGCGTTCCAGCCGGCAAATTCAAATTTGGGCGCGCGCCTTGTAGACGTTCCGCTCGCGCTGTTTACCAAATTTAGAGCAAAAAAAGAGTCTCAGCTCTGAAGCAAGAAAAAGAAATTGGACTTCTTTTTCTAAACTATAGCCCTAATTTAATGGCTATTTTGAACTTGTCAAACTGGGCTAGTCAGTTCTTCTGTTACTTGTATGACGTGTGATACAAACTATATACTGTATGCAGAATTTTGTGTTTATATCAGTGTTTCTTTGTTTCCTATTACACCAGTACAATTCCTAAATTATCGGTTATCCGAAATATCAATTATCCGAACACCCCCCGTCCCGAATTGTTTTGGATAATCGATGTTCTACTGTATTATTATTATTACTATTATATATATATATATATATATATATATATATATATTCAGGATTCTACAGCTACTGCCGTCTTCCTTTGCCAATCCTCCAAAGCCTTCTGTCTTGTGCGTCTTCAGTCCTCAATCCCCTCTTGTGCATGACCTCCATTACTTCGTTGTCCCAAGTTCTTTTTGGTCTACCTCCTCCTCTTCTTCCTGGAGGTTTCCAATGGTAAATTTGTTTAGTCCATCTATCTTCGCCAATTCTCATCAGATGACCAAACTACTTCAAACTCTTATTTTCTATTCTATTTAACACTGTCTCTTCAGCGTCCATTCTATGCCTAATTTCTTCATTTTTAATGTACTCCAAGCGGGAGACTCTAGCACTTCGTCTCAAATAATCCATTTATATGGCCAAAATTCTTTTTCTATAATATGCATTCGTTACCCATATTTCACTTCCGTAGTTTAATACAGATTCAACTAACATTTTGGCAATATATTTTTTGGTACCTTTCCAAAGATGTTTATCCCACAGTATAGAATTTAAACATGTTACAATTTTTTTAATTTGTTCAATTCGGTTTTTAGTTTCCTCTTCGCCAATATCTTCTGCTTTAGTTATAATTGTACCTAGGTATTTTGCCTGGTTAACTTGTTTAATTTCAATTTCATCATTTATAACAATATTATCACCACTTTTAGTATTAATGGCCAAATATTCAGTCTTCTTATAATTTATAGAAAGACCCTACGATCCATAAAATTTGTTTAATCTTTTGACCATAAATTCTAAATCAAAAAGACCTTGGGCAATCACTACTTGATCACTATTATTATTGTTATTATTGTTATTATTATCATTATTATTATTATTATTATTATTATTATTATTATTATTATTATTATTATTATTATTATTATTATGATCTTGTTCCCCCAATAGCTTTTAATTAACGTTCATAACATTTACAAAAGAACTTTGATAGCAGTTAGAATCAACAACAGACTTTCAGATTCGCAAAAAAATTCGTAGCGGAGTAAGACAAGGCTGTGGTTTATCTCCATTACTTTTCATCATATAATATATGAACAAAATCATTAAAGATTGGAAACAGACGCGTCATGATTCAATCTCTATCAGTCGAAATTTACAGTTTGATTTAGTCCTAATTGCATGCAATGGAGATGAGCTTCAGTTGTATATATTATTTTAATGCACCAAAGTACATATGAAGTTTACATGTAGATATTCTGCGTCATCGTACGATTAAAGAGTAGTGGAACGGTACATTGGACTTGGCACAATAAAATAATATATATGATATGCGTAAATCACTTTGTGATTTAAGACGGCGCTTATTCCGTCGGATCCCGGCCAATCAGTCACTCATACGAGTGTACCTCCGCACATATGTGGACATTGTTCTACGTTCATAGACATCTATGACGTAGTGCAGAGAGCAGTCCACTAGAGGGAACCCAAGAAGTGGAACTTAAACTGAGACGATTCGATCCGACACCGCGATGGAAATCCTGTGTGGCTTAATGCATATAGCATCAGCACGTAGAGCTGAAAACCTGGGTTCAAATCCCGGTGTCGGAGAGAATTTTTCTCCGTTCCACTACTCTTTCATCGTACGAGCTTCAGTATTCACTGCAAAATCTAAATATCATCAGAGCAAAATACGACATGGAAATCAATACTGAAAAAACAAAAGTCATGGCATTTCGTGGGAAATACGAAAATTTGCTTAAACAACAAATTGAGACAAAGAGTGAATGAGTTTACGTATCTTGGCTATAATTTAGCAATTTTTAGTAAAACAAATACAACTTTTAAAATTTGCAAATGCCATGCAACAATAGGAATAATCAACAAAATTATGAAGCCTTCCCTGAGCATCAAAATTAAAACTTATATTCTTAAAACGCATTTATACTTCTCAGACAGATCTAAAAATTAACATGGATATAGTTTTAATAAGTTCTCTTCTCCTTATACATAGAATCAGTGCTGGACATCCCTGTATATAGCTCGACCAAACGGCATATCGTCGTTGTTTCTGAAATAGCTGCTATGTGACATATTTATCGATTTTCAGATTTTTGCTCTATTAAATAACTTAAATAGTGATACAGCAAATAATAAAATATCCTATATGTAATTATATTTCTTTCTTTCGAAAATGTAAGAATTCATAATCCTCTATGTACGGCTGATATAGGATGAATTAATGTGTTTTGTTTTCCTACTCAAAAATTGCATATTTTGCACATAGGAGTTACTACAGGAACAACAACGATATACTACCTTTTTGCGTCCACACCTGTGGAGTAACGGCTAGTGTGTCTGGCCGCGAAATCAGGTGGCCCGGGTTCTATTCCCGGTCGGGGCAAGTTACCTGGTTGAGGTTTTTCCGGGGTTTTCCCTCAATCCAATATGAGCAAATGCTGGGTAACTTTCGGTGCTGGACCCCGGAATTATTTCACCGGCATTATCACCTTCATCACATTCAGACGCTAAATAACCTAAGCTGTTGATAAAGCGTCGTAAAATAACCTACTAAAAAAACTATCTTTTCGTCTGTCTCCTTTCCGCTGTAAAGCGCTCAGGCTCATGGGCATCAGTTGACATGACTGGGATACTTCATCGAAATGGAGTGTAAACTATTAAACATAGCGAACTTTTACTTCTTGTGTTTTGACTGGTTCTTTGATACATTTGTAATTATTCCTCTGATAAATTCGACTTTTGTTTACAGTACAGACGCAGCTATGGATCTGTTGTTTTTCTTACTTTAAACAAATATATTTCAATATTTTGAAACTTTACGAGATATGTATGTGCGAAATAAAAGTACAGTAGTAGGTACATGCCATTTTTTTTAAGTTTACATTAAACCTCTTTATATGGCTCTTCACTTTAGCCAGTTACAGACCAAAAAAGACGCAAACTGAGCAACTAGCAGAGGAACTATGAAATTAAGCGTAACATAGAGTATAATTCGGGCAGTGTAACCGATATAAATTAGAAGAAATTGTTTACATAGTGCAAACGACTAATTATACGCATGGCGAATTCACAGGGCTTAATACAATTCCATTAAACTTTGTATGTTTCATTTATTCTGGCTTACTGTTAACATTTATTATGTCTGTGTGTTATATATTATGTCTCATTACTACTGACTTGTTGTTTGCATTGTATTATGAGTACCTACTTCAGTTTTTGTGTGTGTATGCTGTACTCTCTAAATTTGTAGTGTTTTTGTATCGTAGTTTTACTCCTGGTTGAGTATTAGAGAAGGCCACAGAGCTTTAACTCTGCCAGGTTAAATATACCATTATTATTATTATTATTATTATTATTATTATTATTATTATTATTATTATTATTGTCCCGTGCCGTGGCGTCCCGGTCTAAGGTATGTTGCCTAGGACTCGCGTTACGAAATGCGCGCTGGTTCGATTCCTCATGGAGGAAGAAATTTTCTCATGAAATTTCGGCTAGTGTATGGGACCGGTGCCCACCAGCATAGTGATGTACTTCGGGAGCTACGATAGGTAGCGAAATCCGGTTGCGAATGCCAGCTATAACGGCTGGGGGGATCATCGTGCTAACCACACGATACCTCCATTCTGTTTGGATGATCGTCCACCTCTGCTTCGACATGCGGGCGTGGGGCCAGCAGCCGGCTGGTCGGTCTAGGCCCTTCACGGGCTGTAGCGCCACGGATTTTATATATATATATATATACATACTATTATAGTTATTATTATTATTATTATTATTATTATTATTATTATTATTATTATTATTATTATTATTATTATTATTATTATTATTATTATTGTTTGTTTAGTCAACTGTCCGAAACAGGTTTGAACCCCATTAGTAACACCAATAAGGCATCACTCAAGAGGAAACTAGTACAGAAGATAATGGGGTACACAGCCCAAAGTACGTAATTCTGTAATGTTTTTGCTGCTATATGTAGACTGAAGTGTCTAGAGTAAGATTATACTGTCAATGGACCGGTTATTGCAGCGTAGTTAGAGCGAGATGCTGCCATAACTTTCTGGTGCATATGTCTATATTTCGTTCCCTAGGGTCTGTCTAAATTTTGTCCCCGAAACGCTATTCTTATGTCGTGGAATTTTAAGAAGGTTGTTGTTATTTATATTTACAGACGGACTAAAACGCAATTGACTATTTAATCTCGGTTTAAACGGTGTAAATTTTTTTTCGAAGTGTTTAAAAGTATCAGAGGAAAGAGGAGTTTTCTTTTTTTGTTTTTGCGAAATGTCATTAAAATAACTTTTAGAATGCTGTGCTTCGAAGTAAATCCCGAAAAGACATAGTATATGATTATGTCCCGTGACCAGAATATTGTACGAAATGGAAATATAAAATTTGGAGATGTATCTTTCGCAGAGGTGGAAAAATTCAAATATCTTGGAGCAACAGTAACAAATATAAATGACACTCGGGAGAAAATTAAACGCAGAATAATTATGGGAAATGCCTGTTATTATTCGGTTGAGAAACTTTAGTCATCTAGTCTGCTTTCAAAAAATCTGAAAGTTAGAATTTATAAAACAGTTATATTACCTGTTGCTCTGTATGGTTCTGAAACTTGACTCTCACTTTGAGAGAGAAACAGAGATTAAGGGTGATTGAGAATAAGGTTCTTAGGAAAATATTTGGGGCTAAGAAGGATGAAGTTACAGGAGAATTGAGAAAGTTACACAACGCAGAACTGCACGCATTATATTCTTCACCCGACATATTTAGGAACATTAAATCCAGACGTTTGAGATGGGCAGGGCATTTAGCACGTATGGGTGAACCCAGAACTGCATATAGTGTGTTAGTTGGGAGGCCAGAGGGAAAAATACCTTTGGGGAGGCCGAGACGTAAATGGGAGGATAGTATTAAAATGGATTTGAGGGAGGTGGGGTATGATGATAGAGACTGGATTAATCTTGCACAGGACCGATGGATAGGGACCGATGGCGTGCGTATGGGAGTGCGGCAATGAACCTGCGGGTTCCTTAAAAGCCATTTGTAAGTAAGTAAGTCATTAAAATAATTTTTAGAAAGCTGTGTTACATACTTTCAATGATCATTCGTTCTATTTCGTTTAGTTTCGTTGTATTATTAAAATAATTTTCACTGAATGTGTTAAAAAGCATTGGGGACGAAATTTAGACCGCTTCATTGAAATGCTAAAAAATGTATAAATTCATTCTTCATGTTTTATATTCCATATTTTGTTTAAACAAATTATAGGTTTCGAATTCTGTACAGTGTAGCTAAAATTTGAAGGATCTTAACTGCATAATTTTCAAGTTTTTAACTTTAATGACCTGTAACAGGTAAGTATAACCAAACGGGGGACGATAAATAAGCACCTTACCTTAGTCTTTCAATATATTCTTTTCTTTTCTTTCCTATAATGTTTATTTCTTGTTTTTATTGTTATATTTTTGTATTGTATTCTTTCAATATATTCTTTATCGTTTTTTTTTTGGTATCTTATTTATTCCATAAATTGACATTGGCTTGTATATAGCTACTAGCGACAAACAACGATCGAGAAAGCGAGACTAACAACGCCCGCAAAGCCGAAAACCTGCACAACAATGTTACGTCGCGTCCTTGAAGTAAAGACTGGTTGTGAGTGTTCCGACACTGGAGTTTGATCACTCCCGAAGTCCCGAAGTCAAGCAGGCTTGAATCCCCACAGTTGTTTTTACCCGAGTGAACTTTTATATACCTGCTTTGGCAACTGTTATATATGTATAAACAATCAAGTAGCCTATTTTATACATCTCTACCTCTCAGTGTATAATAATCCGTTCCCCACTCTTTATTTAATTACTAGGCCCTTATTAAAAGGCTAGGAATTTTCTTTTCATATGTTTAAAATCAAGTGTGCAATCTCATGTAAAAGGATATTAATGTTATGTTTTATGCTTCTTAAAAATGCAAATTTATTTGAGAATTGTTTTTCTTTCCTATTTATATAATCATAGGTAATATCATATACTGTTCTGTTTTGGATTTTGTCTCACTTAAACATTTATGTTATTTCAATGATGTATGTTATTCAAAGTTACGAAATCTTTCCACGCCGACCAAATGCTATTTCGAGAATGATGAGTGAGACTCGAAGCGCACGAGAATGACGAGACGAGACTCGAAAGACGAATGCAACGAACACAGCGAGCGAGAGCGGCAGTTAGCTTTGTTCATCTCTAGTGGCTACTATAATTGAAATATGTATCGGCATCTATTTCAAATAAAATAAATAAACACTGTCAATTTTACAAAGTCAATATGATAGAATTCTCAAGGAATCAATGCTGCTTTCCTTGAAGAGAAGTTTCCGGATGAATACTATTTGGCCACTATTTGTAATATGAGGAAGAATATGAATGTGATTTAGAGGAAGTCGTCATTTGATTGTTTCTTTCTCCGTTGATTTCAAATGTGTTAATAAAGTTGCCGTTGAGATGACGTGAGTGGATGCGCATATATAGAGGCGTGAATATTTTAATATTCCGCAAATGCCCTTTCCTGCCATTAACTCAGCAAGCCGCGGCGAAGAGGTGATTCAAGTCGGGCAAGACGGAACGTACAAGAGTGGAACACATTTAGGAATTGAGGTCTGCCCTCCGCCTCCACCAGCACCACTGAGTTTAATTACAGGCGTCTACTTTACAGGAAGAGTTCAGTTCAGTGGATCCATTCCACGCGAAAGATCGTCGCTATATACCAGCCCCTTGTTCCCCCCTCGCAAGAGTACGTGGTCACCGCTGTGGTAGAACTAGTCTGACTTCGTCGGGGGAGGCAGTCCAGCAGCGTCTAGCATTTCTATGTGCACATTTCTTATTTGTTGATCGTATTGAATGCAATAGAGAATATGTGGTAAACTTATTAAATTATTCGTATTTATTCTGGGACACCAATATGATTTGAGCCACCGGCGTCGCTCAGTCGGTTAAAGAACTTTCCTGCCGGTCTGAAGTTGCGCTCCAGCGCGGGTTCGATCCCCGCTTGAGCTGATTACCTGGTTGGGGTTTTTTCAGAGGTTTTTCACAACTGTAAGGTGAATGCCAGGTAATCTATGGCGAATCCTCGGCCTCATCTGGCCAAATACCATCTTGATATCACCAATTTTAACGACGCTAAATAACGTAGTAGTTGATACAGCGTCGTTAAATAACCAACAAAAATTAAGAAAAATTATTTGTAAATATCTTTCAGTGACAATTTATAAAAATGAAATGTATATTTCTTCCGAAGACGCAAAGTTCCATGTTTTATTTCTGTAGGTGAGACCCGAAATCCAAGAGGGACGCAAGTCCATGACATCAAACTTTTGGGAAACTGAAAAAATGTTTGCTGTTGCTACAAAATGCCTCTGACTGACTATATTTTTTTTCTCGTAAGTACATCTCCATTACATCTTTTCATAACCATGGCAACAAGCTTCTACTAATTATTTTGCATGAGAAATATATTTTCAAATTGATTAAATATTGGGTCCCTCTTGGATTCCGCAGCCTTTACATACAAGTTTACAGCCATATTGAGTGGTTTTGAAGTTTAATGTGTGGTATTTACAAACAATCATGGAAATGACAAGTAATCACTTTGATTTACAATACTTTTATTTGTTACACAATACACATTAACATGTTAATCGCCCTCAGAATCGGACAAGTTTTCTGCTGACTGCAGTGATTCTATGTAAGAGACTACGTCCTTTCTTAGATGATTTTTGATTGTGTTTAAGTCTCGAATTTTGACAGCCTTCACTCGACAGGGTTCTATGTACAAAGGTACATTGGGAAGATCCGGCTTCGAATTTAGCTTAATTAATCTGAAGTAATCAAACACAATATTTGACATTGTTCGTGAAACTGCAATCTCATTCTCATGAGTTTTACTTTAGGTAAAAACTTTATACTCAGATATTTTGAATTTTTCTCCATTTTTTGTTGCTGTCTTTTTTAAATACTGAAGGAAGTGATTCTTTTAATAACGAAATTCTTATCTTATGCTTATGCTATCAGCAGATGATTCGTTGTCTGAAGCTGAAGCCATTTTCAAAAAACTGATGTAGAACGCTCCTGCTGCCATCTAGCGACAAAATTCCGCAACTGCCTAATGGAGTACAAGAGAGGCCAAGTGCCTGGAGTTGGGTCTCTCTTTGGTTCCGATAGATATTTCACATCACTTTAGCATGGTTAAATGTTGGAGTTGGGCCTCAATTTTTGGTATACAGTTTCCCAGTAACGAAATCAATGCAATCGTGTATCTAACTCGATTTCGATATAAAATGGAGTTGGGCCCCTCTTGGATTCCGGGTCTCATTTTAAGTTCGTATCACATCACGTTTCATATTTAATCCGTATAGGAACTTTTATCTTCGTATTACATCACGTTTAACGTCTTATTTCTATAAAAATTATTTTTATGTTCATTTTAGATAACCTTTTATGTTTTATTCCTATACGAATTCGTAACACATGGGTATATCAAGATTCATGCTTTCAATTCCATTCTAATTAATTTTAAGCTCATATGGCGTTATGTTGGCAATTCGAAACTATAGGAATAAATTTCATGTTAATATCACGTTTAATTTTTTTTTTTCGTTTCTTTTAAAGACACTATGAATATTCCAGGACGAAAAAAATCTTCAATAATAGTCTACAATCGATATAGCTTATAGCCAAATCGACTGCAGCTTATGCACCAGCTATTTTAAACATAAAAAAGACACACTCCGAGGGGGAACGATCTTCTCTGCAAACTGCCTGACTCTGCAATGAATGGCGGTCATCGTAATGGCCGAGGAAGACAATTGAACGTGCAGTCCGCAACCACAACGCAGTTTCCTTCGTGAATTCAACCACAGTCCCAGTTACACAGTCCATATCTGGAACACTCTGCTTTAATGTGGTTCTTATTGTTTCATTTCTCATAAAGCGTTTAGCGCATTATCGCGGCCATTCAAATCCTCCTTTGTTTATTGTAGCGAAGTTGTTTCCATGCAGTTACACGCCCACTCGTGTACAGCGCTATGTGCTTTCATAGCTGTAAAGTCATATTAACTTACATACAGACACACCTCTGATGACTAAGAACTGGTCTAGTTTAGAATTTGGCAGTGACTGGATTATGAAGAAGAGTTCAGGTTTTTAAAGGTGTGTTGAGATTAAATTTTCTCCGACGTTTAGGAGCTCCTGAGAAGCACTGACAAGACGTGGTTGTTAAGCAGTAATTTGATATTTCAATGGAAACCGCTCAAATGTTTACAGATTTCAAAGTTATAAGTAGGTCTAGGTAAATAAATATTTTATTTGCATTGTAATAGAAACTTGTAATTGTGTTTTAAGTTTCGGACAATGTCACCCGAGCATATATTTTTAATATAATTTCATATAAAACACATATTTTGAATTGTTTTAATGTAAATAACATTAATTAGAGCTTACCATACGCTAAGTACACTTCACACACATAGATTTAAGAAACAAATCAGATTAATTATTTAATTGTTTAAGCTAATTGAGTTAAAAATTGATACTCTAATATTCATGTACTTTTGTATTTTCTATTTGCATATAGACCCTGATATTACATGCTGTACTGTATGTATTTTACCATTTATTAATGTGATTGTGCTCAATGAACTCTCGTAATTTTGTGATATATTTTGTGTAACTGATCTGAACTGCGCTCGAGCACGAGGAGCTGCTCTTTCGGGCTGCAATGCCTAATGTAGCTCAAGTGTATAGTATTAAGTAAATATTATTATTATTATTATTATTATTATTATTATTATTATTATTATTATTATTATTATTATTATTAGCCCCACTTCAGATCAATCATCACCCGAATATTTCAGTGTAGTTGCTTAAACGTGGCAGCTGGCAACTGTTTCTTGGAATTGCCTATCTGTGGAACTGGAGTCTGCTATCTCACTGCAATTTTTTTATTGGGTTATTTTACGACGCTGTATCAACATCTAGGTTATTTAGCGTCTGAATGATATGAAGGTGATAATGCAGGTGAAATGAGTCCGGGGTCCAGCACCGAAAGTTACCCAGCATTTGGTCGTATTGGGTTGAGGGAAAACCCCGGAAAAAACCTCAACCAGGTAACTTGCCCCGACCGGGATTCGAAACCGGGCCACATGGTTTCGCGGCCAGACGCGCTGACCGTTACTCCACAGGTGTGGACATCTCACTATAAGCCAGAAGAGGTGTCACCACTAAAAAAATTGTACTGTAATTCGCACACATAAACATTGATGTGTCATTTAGGAGTGTATTTCAAGTTATCATAACGCTGATTCAGGAAGCAATTATAATGTCATAAACACCAACTGCCTGCCTCTGTTTTCGTTTCCAATCATAAACATGTTTCTAGGGAATGCATGTTGTTTCTCAATGGCCAGGGCGCTCTTTTCCCAGTGCAAGGTAGTGTTCCACGATAATCGTCAGTCATTTGTGATGGACAACTTGAGGATGAATTTGATTGTGTACTGTAATTCTTCAGCAGTTGGTGAGACAGCATAATTTATTTTTCCTTTTATTTGCTACATATTTTCCCGATTTTTAGCACCTAAAAATCCGAGCCCTATTTATAAGTAGGGGTGACCAACCATTAGGAATAATTTACAGACGGAGTTGTTAGGTTTTTCTATGTTCTCTTCAATTGCATCTTGCTTACGAAATGTTAATAGTACAGACAAAAATACGGCAGACTCTTTGACGGGTTACTTTTTCCACTCCATCTTATAATTTTAAAAATTCGTGTATATTGAAAACAACAGTTTAGAATATGTATTTTTAAAATGTTCAAGAGGTACAATAACTCAAATACCCGAGAGCATAAATGAATAAAAACGGGACATAAGACAAAGACATTATAGAAAGATTTATGTTAGAAAAAATAATATTTAAACTGAACAGTGTATTTTGGAGCAAATATATTCCAAACGCACTGCTATACACAAGTTGAACTGTAAGTATTGTCATTAACATCAGGAGATTATTCTTTAAGATATTTCAAACAAAAAGTTTAATACAAATTTTCTGGAAAAAAATCGTTTGAAATAAAACTTCTCATTGCGTGTTTCGGGAAAGCCATTGATTGAATTCCCAATATGCTCCTACAATTTAAGAAAGCATTGTATTATGATTATAAATGATTAAAAATATCTTTTTCTGTTTCTTAAATGTGTATAAATTTGATCCGAACAAATAAAAAACTTAAAATTCCTTTTCAGAACGAAAAATTACATTTCTTCAGATCAGATTTCTTTTTTTCTCCCCCTCATTTTTCATTTGTATTTATACCTGCATCTTGCTTATCTTTTTTTCATGTTGTAAGCAACTATCTGTTCTCTGTTTTGTAATTGGGGCTTTGCTTTTTGATATACACATAAATAAAATATGTAATAAATAAACAAATAATTAAGTAAATAAATAAATACTCTAACTAGGTAAATAAATAAATAAGTTAAAATATAAATAAAAAAATTCCATCGGTTTGGATAAGCAATTAAAACTCATTTGATAGGTTAATCGAATTTTAAAATTAGTCAATTAATCGGTTAGATCAATCGAATAAATCCACAGCTGAAATTAGAATTGATTCAACAGGAAATATATTGGTAATATACTATATCAGATATCTTTGTGGATGTGTGTCCTATCCAATAATATATAGACTTCTAGATGTTAAAATAAAATTTCTTCCACGTAACCCATAACGATGACATGGATAAGATTGTGTCATGCGCAATATTACGTGACTACAAAAAGTATTCTATCACGCTATATCCCGCCGGCTGAGCTCAAGCTGATAATTTATGATGTGAAAACATTTTTAGCCTGTGTCATCCTCATAAAAAATGAGTGGTACATGTCGCCAATTCTAAACATGAACTGTGTTGTCAATATAAAACAAAAACTGTCAATATGTCAGCCTTTCACTATTTTCTGTATTTGGTAAAGATAATATAAAACCTTTCGGTGACCCAAAATTAATGAGTAGAGAAAAAAAAAACATGACAGCTTCAATCAAAAAGTCTTCTGCAAACAGTTCATCATTCAGAGTACTTTTTTCAATCTGTGTGTATCAAATATTTGTCATTCGTACTAGTTTCCAACACCATAAAGCTTTGTGTGAACGGCTAACAGAGAAATTTGTGTTTTCAAAACATGTAACTTTTATTGAGGCTCGCTTGTGTAATTCATGTAACCTGTCAGAGCGTCTGTGACACCACCGCAGCTACTCACAAGGCACTCTAAAATTGGTCGAAATAATTAACATTAAATACCTTCTAAAAATGCCGCAATATTTTATTTGCCTTTTGATATATTACCACAGTCTAGTATACAGTATACAGTCACGAAGCTTGATTTTATGAGGGTACTAGGAACAATGGACTGTGCACGTACTATTTCGCATTGTCTGTGATGAGGCGATAGTAGCGATCCTAGTGGTTAGCAACTATCTATTGATGCATATTTATTACGTATTGAGCTTCGTGACTATATATTAGACTGTGATATTACTATAGGGTATTCTGTTATACGAGTATTTATGTTTCCTTGCCTCACACTTCGCCTATTTCAATCCCGTTTTCTTTGAAAGAATTAAATAAATACAACCCAATTACGAAAGTGACATTTAAGCCGGTTTCATTTAAATTACATTTTATATTCATTTACGTTACATTTATATACATATACCCCATATTGCATCGCATTCCATTGTGACACTTTTTCGTCGAACGATAAGAACGCCAGATATTCTAATTTCAGTATGTCTGTTACATACATGGTGTTCTGTGCAAGACAGGTCTTTCACAGAAAATCCGGAATTCTCCAATATTTCCTATTTTCTGCCTTCCTTTTATTCTCCGCATATGTTCCATAATTATATCTTAATGTCGTCTTCATCAGAAGAAGTGATTTACGGCGCTTATTCCGTCGGATCCCGGCTAACTAGTCACTCATAACGAGTGCACCTCAGCACATGTGTGGACTTCAGTTCTACGTTCATAGACATCTATTACGTAGTGCAGAGGGCGGCCATTAGAGGGAACCCAAGAGTTGGAACTTCATCTGAGACAATTCTGTTCGACGCCGGGGTGGGTATCCGGTGTGGCTTAGTGGATAAAGCATCAGCACGTAGAGCTGAAAACCCGGGTTGAAATCCTGGCGCCGGAGGGAATTTTTCTCTGTTCCATTACTCTTTCATCGTATGATGACGCAGAATATCTGCATGGAAATATCATATGTACTTCGGTACATTAAAATAAAATATATGAATTATATTATGTTTCCAAGAAAACGTTTTAGTCTAATAATTTGTCCACGTACATACATACATACATACATACATACATACATACATACATACATACATACATACATACATACATACATACATACATACATATGTTATGTAATAATATATTTCAACTGATGTCAATACTACAAACTGTCTGTAAACTGTCGTTTCCCTTTACTGAACGTAACATTGCATCCGATATTCATACTATGTAATATACATCACAGACTCGAAGATATTTTAATGTTGAGGCTGTGAAAAGTACTATATTACATATCTTCTTGAATCATTACCCGTGCTCCGCACGCCTTATCTATCAAGGTCAATAGTGTATGGAGACACTCCTTCTTCCTCAATATTTGTTCCGCTGAAGAAGTCTGTTTATGTCAAAGATATAAACTGCGACATGAAATGTTGACAGACCATTTACAACTCCCATTTTGAGCTGCAGTATCGACACTAGAATGATGCTTCCACTCTAGAGAAGAAGAAAGATACGGTAAGCACAAAAGCAATCAATAGAAATATGTATGTTAGCACCAGCTCTCTCCCCGTTTACTTTGAAGTATAACTCTCACTTCTAAAGAATATCAAACTATGTGATCTGCTTTCAATTGTCATACGAGTAGATAACGCAAGACTTAAAATACTGCAATATTTTGCATGAGATCACAGACTCTTCTGTCTTCGTGAATTTGTGTGTTGTTTTGTAAGGGTTGGGGGACCATCGTGCTAACCACACGATGCCCCACACAAATTGATTGTTCACTTCTGCCGAGGCTTGTGAAAGTGATAGGAGGTGGATTTTTGGTGCTAGAACATAGATTCATATTGTTTTTTATATAATAATCACTCTAGCACCCGCAGAAAGAGTGAAATGTTACTGTTTCATAAGTACCGCTTTAATATTTTAGGGTGCTATTTATAGACATTTCGCAGCACGCGCTACGAGCGTACTAAGCTAGCCCCGGCTATCCACTGGTTACTTGTGCAGAATTCAAATCATATCCTATCGCTAACACTGGTTTATGAATACGAAAAACGCTGATCATCCACCGGAAAGCCGCGCTAAAAATGTCTATGAATACGGCCCATAATGTTTAAGCCCATATTACGATTATCTTTGTTGCATACTTTTAATTTAAAACACCGGTATAACTGTTACACAGATATTGCCCTGAATAAAATATTTAAGCCTATATAAGAATAATCAATGCTGTAAAATTTAACTTGAAGTACAGGTACTACTATAACACAGGTACTGCCTTCGTGTAAAAGTGTACTTTCCAACAAAATTATTTAACTTTGTTGAATGTTGGCCTGCACCATCATTTCATACAGATCTCTGCTAAATTCGCCCGCTGACCCTGAATTACTAGTTGAAGGTAAATCGTCAGACTCACTTCTTTCTATTAATTTCAAATGGTTTATGTATATTTTTAAAATTACAGTGCTGATGTAAATATCTTTTAGAACAGATTATGTCAGTCTTACACAAATTACACGCAATTATGTCGCCACTTACACAGACATACTGTCTTCCGAATTCCTCTGTTCACTCTTGTATTTCCGCACTTCTTTAGACAGCTTTATTTCAACTAGTAGTGCATAATATTATGAACACTGCTAAACTGAAGCATACTGTACTTGTTTAGGAGTAAGGAACGCGGTTTAGGGTTACCCGTTAGTGCTCGTTACTTGTGTTTGTAAGCAGAGTGTCTACTGAAGGACACATGACGTAATGTATACCCCATGCAAACGTATACTCATTACAATGTTGTTGGACTAAGAAAACGGTCTTTACTCAACGCTGACCTACCTCTCTAGATCTCCAAACATTAGTTACACAAGATGTTTCAGAATTTAATACATAAATTAGGAAGGTAGTTTGGGAAGCCAAGGTAAACACTTCATAGTCGATTCTTCATTATTCAGCAAAGAGACTACCAGGTTTTTAGCGTAGTAGGAGGAAATTCTCAACCAATACTTGCTCTGAGTACAGTGGTATTTAAATCAGTTGGTAATCTTATGTCCATATCAGCGATTGGTTCATTTTTATATCACCGCAACTCAATCTTAATATTTACCTCCATTTTCTCCAGGAAAAGCATATCATTTGCTTGAATACATGCCTGTGGCAGTAAGACGACACATGGTATCATCACGATAGTTGTGAAGCGGATATGGCGCATTAATGTTCATCATATCCCGAGAAAGTCATCTTTGACAAACAATGGACTGGTCATGCTGGATCGGTTACTTGACCAGCAAGATCACCAGGCCTTATATACTTGGACTCCATTCTGAAGAACCACATGGGCAATTTGGTTTCCATCGCGGCAGTAAACAACGAAGAACGTCAAAGAATCATTGTTGTAACACAACTCCAGAGTTGTTGGAAAGAGTAGCACAATCCATGGTGCTGTGAGCTTTGTTTACAGGTGAATGGAGAACACTTTGAACAACTGAAGGGTCAGAGCTATAGTGGGACAAGTGCCATACATTAAAAACGGAGAAAACAAGGGTTAAAAATTAAGTGCTTACCATATTCAATGAAACATTTAGCAAATAATATAAAGTGTGCACATTAAAAATAATTATATGTTAATCTTCATTAAACTATGGTATTCACTTAACTTTAAACCTTGCTTTCTTAGTTTTTAATAAATAGCGCTTGGCCCACTATGGCTCAGAACCCTTCACTTACTGTAATTTAAGAAGCAATATAAATTTATAGTGCCTTTTTACAAGATTTCTATTAACATGATTTTTTCCACTCTATATTGTTTGATGAAACATGTTCTTCCCCCCACCCCAAACTGCTTCTCACAGTCTGTGTGCAGTGGATTCTGTAACTCTTTATACAATTAAAAGGTTTCTATTACATTTCCTTCTATTTTCATATTTCCGTTACAATTTACACTCACTTTTTTTCTTTCTTCCTCTCTTCTATATGATGAATTTACTCAAACTTTAAAATCAGAGCTATGAAAATATAAAAACGAGATGAAACAATTTCGAGTCCATGTGGAGATTTATACGAACATCCAGTAACTCCCAATGCGCTCTGTGTGCAGTATCCATCGAAATATTAATGCTGTAGCACTAGAGGCAACATCGGCGATAGTGTCAACCTGAGTTTGGGTAACGAAGTGCGACATAATTGAAGAGTAGTCGGGGGAGGTCACTCACTTTTTTACGTTCCAAAACAACAGGACGAGTTGTATACAAGCAGGTCGCAGTAAAGTACAGCAAATATACACATATAATTTCCAAAGGGATAGTCTTTCAAGTCAACAAGCTGACCTCCACTAAACATATACACTAGTGTCCACAGAATCACAAGATTGTTATTTATGGTCCGTTGATTTGTTGTACAAGAGGTATGTGCACACGGCGCACATGTTTAGCTTAAACAGAAATCATCTGAGTGTAAAACACCTGATAATTGCATGGGCAAGGTTTTGTTGGCAGGTATTTGCATTGCCAGGAACTAACAGGAAGAATTTTCCAGAAGGTTGTAATTAAATTTACTTCAATGAATTATACACAGTTTAAAAAAATATAACCAATATTTTAGGAGGTGATAGTATGCATCAAAACAAGGAAAAAATGTCTAAGATCTGAACACTTGTTCATAGATGGTGCTGAATGTGACGTCCATTCATTGCAATGCATTCCTCTGCCCTTCGGCATAAGGAATCATGCACTCTTTTAAATTGACCTGGTTATTCTTGATAACCAAAGGTCTAGGGGATTGAGATTTGAGGAACGAGCAGGTCAAGGTGTGGGGCCTCCCCAATCAATCCAGCGGTCCTGAAATGTCAGCGTCCGGTGTTCACGCTCATTGCGCAAAAAATGTGTTGGTGTGCCATCATGCATGAACAACATCTGTAGTCTTTGCTGACATGGCACATACTCCAGCAAGGTAGGCAATACGTTAATAAGAAAGTCCTGATAACGAGCCCCAGTTAAATCTATGGCCCTTAATCTATTGCCAAGAACGCCTGCCCATACGTTCATTGAGAATCGGTGCTGATGCCTTGTTTCTTCAACTGCATGGGAATTTTCATCAGTCCACACACGCTGATAACGAAAATTCACAACACCATCTCTGCTGAACTCTGCTCATATCCGCAACCAAACTTTTCTTTTCAATATTCCTTGCGATTTATCAGTATTCCATGCCAGAAGTGTCAACTACGATATGATTATCTGGGTAGCCTGCTGTATTGTAGGGCAAAAAATGCATTGCCATGAATGGACGTCACATTGAATTCCTAAGAACAAGTATTCACATCTCAGAAAGTATGTGTTGTAGGACCCATGTTTATTAGACTTTTTTTTCTTGTTCTGATACATATTATCACCTCCTAGAATAATGGATACTTTTAACACCCTGTATACTTGAACAGTTACAATGAGAACAGGAGATTAAAACATATACGCTTTTAAAATCGGTAGTAATATAAAATTTAATCAAGCGCGGAATAAATGAAGAATAAAATGGAGTATGAATTGAAAGCATTATCTATATCAAATGAGAATATTATAGATTTATTAATTTGTCCTACAGAATAATATCTATAATATTAACAATTAATATTTCAGGAGAAAAATTCGCTCCGGCGCCGGGGATCGAACCCGGGTCCTTGGTTCTACGTACCAAGCGCTCTGACCACTGAGCTACGCCGAATTCAATCCACAGCACCGGATCGAACCTTCCTCCTTCAATGTCTCCCCTTGTGGCCTGACTCCAAGTTGGGCATATATGTTGACGTATATGTCAACTGCCATTAGATTAGGAGCGCACTCAGCTGAGTGACATGTTTGGCCGGGATTCCGTAGTTAAGTGCACAGTAATCTGTACAGACATATGCACTGCAGCTATGAGAATATTATAGGTTTATTAATTTGTCCTACAGAATAATATATGTAATATTGACAATTAATATTTGAGGAGTCAGGCCACAAGGGGAAACATTGAAGGAGGAAGGTTCGATCCGGTGCTGTGGATTGAACTCGGCGTAGCTCAGTGGTCAGAGCGCTTGGTACGTAGAACCAAGGACCCGGGTTCGATCCCCGGCGCCGGAGCGAATTTTTCTCCTCAAATATTATTATACCAAATGAGATAAAGTGAGATATCCAAAATTATATTTCAATACAAATGTAAAGATATACTACATCGAGAACATCCATTTAATTTTTCCCTGTTACATTTCCTTATCGATAAGCGGTATTTTCACTGTCATGGATGTGCTATCCACTTCCGTTGTGCGGCCTACAAAAATCATTTGAAGGGTATTTTACGTTGGAGGAGCCCGAGAGCGAGCACAGCAGCCTCGAACAGGCTTACTCTGCTTATCCTTTTTATGTGGTTGTTTGAGTCCGAATTGCTGCTGTCTTGTATTATTATTATTATTATTATTAATATTATTATTATTAGTATTATTACTACTACTACTACTAGAGGGCGGGGAAAAATACCAACATAATCTGTTTACGAGGAAACAAGCGAAGCGCGCCTGAACTATACATCTCAGCGCAGGTATTACTCGACTGAGGCGATTGTTATTATTCATTTAACTTTCTTATGTAACCCATTGTTCCTTGCAAGCTATATTTATGATCATTAGACGACCAACAATGTTGTATAATATTAAAACTCAAAGACCCGTGCCTGATTCTGAACGGCAAGGTCAACACATACAGTATTAAGCAGTAAACGCTCCTTGAGTTTTGATGTTTCTGTATACCTTCATTTCCTGCTACTAGCAACGAAACTTCAGTGTATACTCGTGTTGCAGTAAACTTAACTCATCGGTCTCCAAGATGCTATGTCTGCTAATAATATGTATGGAACTAGGTCTATTATTCACTCATCGGAAAATTTATGCCCAGTAATAGAACAATCCATAGGTTTCCTATTGTTATGTAAATGATAATTCTCAGAGAAAATAAATATGAAACAATGATGTCAGCCCTATAACATAAGGTGTATTCAAGGGGTTAGGTAAAGCTTATAGCAGTAAAATTTTTTGAAACATTCAACATGTTTTTCCTCCATTACTGTACCTTGTATAATAATGAAAATTAGTATGTGTCTAACACTGTCCTTCTGATATTGAAAAAAAAAATAATTTTACGATTAAAAAAAAATTAAATATATATATATGTATATATATATATATATATATAATTTCAAAATGGTGGCAGTTCACTTTGCAGTGAGGAAGCGTTTCCCTCATAACTCAAAAACTATCCACCATTCTGTAATGAATTTTTTTGTGTCTATTTATGCATGTGATGTCTATAATATGATGCAACGTCACTTCTCTACCTTTGATAGATTATCTGATAAAAAATCATTTTTAAATGGTCAAATATCAGTATTTTCTTCTAACACAAAATAGAAAAGAAATATTATTTATTAAGGAATGTAGCTGCAAGAGCATGTATTTTCAACATGAGTTTCAGCAATAAAATAAAAGAGAGAGGTTATGAAATAGTTAACAAGTTTATGAATTATGAGTGAAACGTTCATCACTACACAGTGAACTGCCACCATTTTGGATTTTGAAAATGAATGTATATACATTTTTTTTTAAATCGTAAAAATATGTTTTTCATATAGCAGAAGGACAAGTTTTACATATACCAATTTTCATTATTGTACAAGATATAGTAATGAAGGAAAAAATGTTGCATATTTCCAAAACTTTTATTGTTGTAAGCTGTACCTAACTCGTTAAGAAAATTTAAATATAGGCTATGTTCAGTGAATCATCTATACTAATAATAAATCTGTAGCCGAAATTTTTCTGGTAATTTTCGATTTTCCAAAAATAATTGGTCCTAACATACAGTACATAATTAACCACACTGAAACCGAAAATCGCTTTTTTGAAATTTTTGTTTGTATGTCTGTCTGTCTGTATGTTTGTTACCTTTTCACGCGATAATGGCTGAACGGATTTCGATGAAAATTGGAATATAAATTAAGTTCGTTGTAACTTAGATTTTAGGCTATATGGCATTCAAAATACATTATTTAAAATGGGGTTATAAGGGGGCCTGAATTAAATAAATACAAATATCTCGCTTATTATTGATTTTTTTGAAAAATGTTACATAACAAAAGTTTCTTTAAACATAATTTGCGATAAGTTTTATTCCTTGCAAAATTTTGATAGGACTGATATTTCATGAGATAAACGAGCTTTAAAATAACTGCCATCTAAGGCAGTGTAATGAATTAAAAAACAAATGACTTCGTCTATAAGGGGCCTTGGACAGCAACAATGGAAAGCTATGAAAGATAGCGTACAGAGAATGTTTCTGTTTTGTATGAAGTAATATCGGAAGCTAAATTAACCGATTTGTATAATTAATTATTATTTCACCATTGGAAAGTGTAGTTTCTCTAGATGGACATAATGCTATAATATTATTACAGTAACTTCTGATATAATATAATATAATATAATATAATATAATATAATATAATATAATATAATATAATATAATATAATATAATTTATGTTATTTGAAGGGCTCAGAACCATAGTGGGCCAAGCGCCATTTACTGAATACGTAGAAAACAAGGGTTAAAATTAAGTTATTACCATAATTCAATGGAAACCTGTAACAAGTAAAATAAAATGTACACATTAAATCTAAATATTGTCAATCGTCATTAAACTATGGTTGCATGTAATAAAAATTAAGAAACATGTTAAAGGAGTTGTCATTGCACCAAATGAGTGTCTCTGGACCAAAATGATCGCATTTTAATTATTTGGATGCAATTTAAATTAAGTAACATATTAAACGATTTATCCTTCTATCAAACACGAATGTTCCCTAGATAAAATGTCCTATTTTAATTATGTAATTACTTTATATTTATTTCTAAGGGGTGCAGCGGAGCGCACGGATACGGCTAGTGATCTAATATTTTTTAAATGATCAAGTTTACCTCTGCGGTCTCAAGTTTACCAGAATTTACGATAAACAAAGTAGTCCACTTCAGAGGAAATAGGGACGGATTACGCCACGCGATATATCCTATAACGTTCATAAAAAAAAATCTTGCCCCTCCTAGCAAAAACTGAAATAATATCCCTGATTCTTGGAAAATGTCTTCACAGGTGTTTCATTTCTCCTTCATACTCACTCCATCAGTTTTTTATTTCCAACTATTGCATTGTACTTCCTCAGCCAGATCTACAAAAACATCATTCTCATGTGAACTGAAATTTGGCGATTCTTGGACGACTCATTGCTTCATTTTCCATCTAATAGATGGAATGTTATTATTGGGTGAGAAGCATTTGTCATCCTGTCTGCTTTCAAAACAGCTGAAAGTTATTATTTTTAAAACGGTTATATTACCGGTTGTTCTGTAAGGTTGTGAAACTTAGACTCTCACTTTCAGAGAGTATGGGTCTTTGAGAATAAGGTCCTTAGAAAAATATTTGGGGCTAAGAGGGATGAAATTACAAGGGAATGAAGAAGTTACACAACACAGAACTGCACGCATTGTACTCTTCACCTGACATAATTAGGAACATCAAATCCTGACATTTGAGATGGGCAGGACAAGTAGAACGTATGGACGATTCCAGAAGTGCATATAGAGTGTTAGTTGGGAGGCAGTAGAGGAAAAGACTTTGGGGAGGATAATATTCAAATAGATTTGAGGGAAGTGGGATATGATGGCAGAGACTGGGTTAATCTTGCTCAGGATAGGGACCGATGGCGGGCCTATGTAAGGGCGGCAATGAAACTAAGGATTCTGTAAAAGCCATAAGTACGTATGTAAGATGGAATGAGAAATAAATTATAAATAATAAATGAACAGAAAAACATTCACAACACAAATGATCAGCATCAACATCGTCCAGAATAGTATGATATTGCAGCCATAGCATGAGATCTGCAGAACAGTTGCAATGATGAATTTTATTGCTTCGTAACGAAACAATCGTGATATATTCAAGCGTAAGGACAACGCGGTATTATAGGGAAACTAAAGAAATGGTGCACAGGTCTTTGTTTAATTTTTTTGTTTGGAATACTATTACTTTTAAACTAACAAACACCCTCTGAACTTAATAGGCCATAGTAGGCGCAGGACTTAAAATTTCGCGTACCTAAAATAAAGATGTTTTACACAATCGAAGGGATTTTATATTTACTGTCAAACTTCTTTAAGATTAGTGAACAGTTGGGTAGTACCGGACATCGGGTAATATCGGAGAGTGAGTTTCTTTCATCTACCACCAGATGATAGTACCGGAATGACATGGTTACGTTTCTGTGATGTTGCATACAGAAACGTAACCATGTTATTCAGGTATTACCATCTGATGGTAGATGAAAGAAACGCACTGCCCGATATTACCCGATGTCCGATACTACCGAACTCTTCCCTAATGTGGTACTTCATCCCGTCCCGTTCTAAGAACTCATCAACCATAGCCGCAAGCGAAATAAAATTTGATGATGAAGATGATGATGCCGGTGTTGCATCATCTTTTACAGCAAGGCTTGGAATATTTGTTATTAATCAGTAAAGCTCGGAACTTGGGGACTTGTGTGTCGTGTGCATGAGTAAGGTTACAGGTACAATGTACACAAAGTTCACGCTGCAAGAGCTCAGGGACAGTCGTATATACTAAGAAAGTGGTCACATCGAGCGACAAGATGACGGACGAGGGAACTGTGTCATGACGAAGCCAATGACATTCAGAGAATTACAGGAAAACGTTTGTTTAAGGAATTAGAAAATACGTGTTATTCAAATGGGTATTATAGAAGTTTGAAAATACATTTTTTAAATTTTAGCTACAGAATTTCGTGGAGGACTTCGGAGGAGATACATTATTTTCTTCGAATGGAAAGTTTATATTTTGTAAGTTGTGCTACACATAAACTAGAGGTTGGAAACGGTGAAAGACATTGCAGTCCCTTAAATCGGTGGAAAATTTGTCCACAGCCATGGAACAAGTCGTAGAGGGACCTGCCCTAGTAGTGATACATAAATTGAAAACTATTTTCGAGAAAAATTTGGGAAATACTTATCTTTCTCAGATAGCTAGCAACTACTGAAAATCGAATAGAAAACAGTGACAGTGAAAAAGCATTCAGTATTTTAAGTTTGTTCCCGTTACTTCATGTGACGTGGAAATAAGTTTCTCTCGTTTCAAATAATGTTTAACTAACAAGCGAAGAAGTTATGGGTTCGAAAATCTTCGAATGTAAGTAGTCATACACTGTAATAACATGTACAGAGCAGAACAGTAAATTTGATACATTTCTCGTGTTTATTTTCATTATACATATGCTGTAAAATTACGTGTTTCAACCTACAATAATACTATCAATACGTTGTTACAGCCAGAAACTACTTTAATAGCAGACCTGACTGTACCTCCGTGCTGGAAGCGGGAGTTGTTGACATGAAAGTCCGGTCGCTTAGCCACGTGGAAAGGCACAAGTCCCCAAGTTCCGAGCTTTGTTAATCAGAATATAATTTCATTAATAGGGTAAAATTGTATACCTCGGAAGTTTGAGTTATATAGGGGTGTAATAAATAGAATTGCAATTGATATTGCTAGGGCAATTGCTCCTCCTAATTTATTAGGAATTGACCGTAAAATGGCCTGAGAAAAAAAAAAACAAAATAAAATTTGTGTAGAATACGTAAATGAATTTAATGTTGATGGCAAAAGAGAGGTTACTTTTTTTTTGCTTGGTTATTTAACGACAAAGTATCAACTGCGGGGTTATTTAGAGTCGATGGAATTGGTGATAGCGAAATGAGACCGACGATTCGTCATATATTAACTGACATTCGCCTTGCAGTTGGAAAAAAACTTAGGAAATAATCCAGGTAATATGTCCAAGCGGGAATCGAACTCATGCCCGAGCGCAACGCCGGATCAGCAGGCAAGCACATTAGTCGACTAAGCTACGCAGGTGACCTAGAAGTTACTTTAAATCCGCCACTGACCAAGTAAAGGAAGCGAAACTGTTGGTGAAGTTCACACAAACCCGAGTGAGTTCTCAGCAGAGACCGCCGGTGCGCTCTGAGTATTGTTGAGAGCATTGTTGAACCAGATCGTTCGCAAGAGAGGCGAGGTAGGTTTGGAGGGGTGTAGAGAATAGAGGATTTTGTGAGGGGTTTCTACTATAAATTCCAATCCAAGGACTTGGTGGGAAAATATATGTGACAGGTGTTGAATCAGTCTGCGTCAAGAGTTTCATCGATTTATCGGCTTTCCTTGCCAGTTGTTTTGTGTATGTACAGGAACGCACTTCTCGTGAATTCGCATTTGCCTCCTTTCAATGCTGTTTTTATTTATTTTACTCTTTCACTCTAATCGAGTTCCATTCTGTGTGCTCTTCAGTGGTAACCAATCGTTTGACTAACATTCCTCTCCTGTTACATCCTGCACTCTTGTTTTCATGGAAGGTCAATCGATACGAATTAGAATTGGAACATGTTATTTAAATTGAAAACTGCTTTGAGACATTCACAAATTATTCAAAATAGAGCTTTAAGAAATTTATTAGGTTTTCATTATATGACTCCAGTGAAATATCTATATCAATTTTCTTTCGTTCCACCAGTTGAATTAATTATCAAATTAGGCGCTGATATTTTCGTGTACAAAGTTATTAAAATTTAATACACAGTAATATTATATTTCAGTTTAATAAAGATGTACATACTTATTTAACAAGACAAAAAGAAAATAAATTTCTTTCTTATCATGACTCAGCAACGTATGGAACGAAATGAACTGAGCATTTTTTAATAACAACTTTTAACCAACTTCATTTAGAATTTGGAATTTTACCAAATTTCTGGCGTTTTAAGAATTGTTTAAAAAGACGTTCTTCGGATGATTATTTATTTTAATTCTCAGTTGATTTATTTATTTCATAGGTGGGAGGGGGTGAAACCTACAAAATAGGACTTTTTTTAGGTACTAAGCACGTGCGGTCAGAAGACCCGTGCATTGGATTTTAGAGAAAACTATGATAATATAAAAATCTGTATGTATAATAACCATCCATCCATCCATCCACCCACCCACCCACCCACCCACCCACCCACCCACCCACCCACCCACCCACCCACCCACCCACCCATCCATCCATCCATCCATCCATCTATCTATCTATCTATCTATCTATCTATCTATCTATCTATCTATCTATCTATCTATCTATCTATCTATCTATCTATCTATCTATCTATCTATCTATCTATCTATCTATCTATCTATCTATCTATCTATCTATTTCATGGTTTCAAAATTTTTCTTCTTTCTGTCCAAAACTTTATTATCTGTTTTTTTTTTTAATTTTGCTTTCTATCTTTAATTCTTGAATTATTGTATGCATTCCTCAGACTGTAGTTTTATGAATTTTTAAGTAACATTGTACAACACATATGTGTTCTTGTATAGCTCCTATAGGCTTATGAGTTATACTCGTTGGGGCATACTCAATAAATAAATAAAAAAAATATTCTTGTGTTTTGGACATACATTATACGCAGAGTCGCTCTGGTTGGTAGAGTTTGTATAGCGCTGGCCTTGTGTGCCCGAGTTTGCGGGTTCGATCCCGGCCCAAGTCGATGGCATTTAAGTGTGCTGCGGGACAAAAATTCCGGCACACCAGCGACGCTGATATAATCTCTGCAGTTGCGAGCGTCGTTAAATAAACCATAATTTATTATTATTATTATTATTATTATTATTATTATTATTATTATCATTATTATTATATGCAGATTTTCTCAAAACCTTACTGGCATACTCGTAATTGAAGCGGAAAAAATCCTGCTGTTACGATAGGCCTAAATCAGAAGCAGAAAGTAGATTAATGAATTTAATGATTTGCAAGATTTAGAGATGTCCCGGGTTATTAAGCAATTAACTCGTAGTATTTTACAAATGCAGAATGTTATGTTATCAATGGTAATGTGTAAATTAAAAAGTGTCTTCTTAATCAAATGTTGGATACTTACTTCATTCCCTCAAGCATCCTCATCTGTGCTGATGCTGCAGCAAGTTTAGACGCCGCGCCGTAGGGATTGCCCTTAGTGCAAAACGGAAGGTGAACTACACTGAATCGCATGATGATTAAGGGATTAGGTACAGCTTACAGCAGTAAAACGTTTGGAAATACATATTCAACATTTTTTCCTCCATTACTGTATGTTGTACTATAATGAAAATTGCTATGTGTAAAACACTGTCATTCTGCTATACTAAAAAAAAAATATTTTTACGATTTAAACAAAAATTATTTCATATTGAATCTTTCGTACACTACTTTTAACACTTGAATATAAATAATTGATTAAATGACGATCTTACTCGTGTTAATTATGTAAGCATGTGCGGCTTACAGCTGTTTCGGTGGTACTTGACAACATCCTCATAGCTCCTGTCAGAAGGCTCTGAGGATGGTCAGAAGGCTCTGAGGATGGTGTTAAATAGCACCGAAACAGCTGTAAGCCGCACATGCCTACATAATTAATACGAGTAAGATCGCCATTTAATCAATTATTTTAAAAATTATTTATATAAACTAGTTAACTTGTTAACTTTTCCATGTTCTGTCTCTTTTATTTTATTGCTGAAACTCATGTTTACAATATCATGCTCTTTCAACTACAGTCCTTAATAAATAACTTTTTTTTATTTTGTGTTAGAAGAAAATACTGATATATGACCATAGAAAAGTGATTTTGCATCATATTGTAGATATGACATGCATAAATACACACAAAAAATTAATCAAGAATGTTGGATAGTTTTTTAGTTATGTGGGAAACGCTTTATCACTGCACAATGAACTGAACTGTGAAAAAAATGTAAATAATTATTTTAAATCGTAAAAATATTCTTTTCACATAGCAGAAGAACAGTGTTTAACACATACCAATTTTCATTATTGTACAAGATACAGTAATAGAGGAAAAAAATGTTGAATATTTCCAAAATTTTACTGCTGTAAACTGTATCTAACCCCTTAATTGAGCAAGTAGAATGCCGTTAGGGACAACGGGAGTATCCCGTGGAAATCTACATCAAACACCGTCTTTGTCTACCACATATTTCCAGTTGGTTCTGCTGGGATTCGAACCCGGGTCACCAGCGTGGAAAAGCGATGTTCTAGCCGTTCGACGTAGCCTATCATAAAAAGTTAGATGTATGAAAATATATTGAGCATCTCAAAGAGCGAAAAAATAAACTTTAATAATAATGTGAAGACAGGAGAAATATATTTCAAGCTAGAACAAAAAGATAAAAAGTGCTCCGCTTATAATACAAGAACAGCATTTATATTTAATAGCAACAGTGACGTGTAGAACGGTTTCTTCAAACTGGAGAAGCAGAGACATTAATACATGTCAACCTACACATCACCTTCAACCAGACTTTCAGTGTACCGGGGTACAAAGCTTCCTTTTACGAGGAAGATCTTCACGGCTTAGAAAGTAGCAGAAAGTTTCTTTGAAGAAACTAAGGAGATAATACTTTCATGCGGATGAACCTTCATACAAGCTTTATCTTCTCCGAATATATCTCTTCTTTATATAAAAAAGAGAAAAAAGAAAAGTATCACCACACTTCAAAAGATAAGATCATAAATTTTTAACAATAGGCTTGTATGTGCTGTCATATATTTCTGTATCGTTCGAACAAGTAACATGCAAGTCGTTTGGGTTTGATGTGATGCGGTTGGAAAAGCATTCTGCCACTGATTTACAGTTGGACTCAGGTGCACATCTCCGAGTGTAGCACCCACTTGCATGTATTCTACATGTAGCGATGTAACAGTCGGTTGCGCGCGTTTAAATTTACTGTTCTGCGTGATCCAGAGGGCTGGTCAAACACGTATTTCTTCACCAGTCTATTAATTGGAATGAAAATAAATAAATGCTCGACAAAATATTAAAGCATATTGTCAGATCATACTCGAAATCAATATTTCGCAGCGATTGGCAAGAGCCCGTGGTAAAACAAACTGTAATATTTGCTAACGGTACAAAATACAATACGTTATTGAGTGAGGGCGGGTGATTGGGTTATAGCAATTCATACACTTTCTAAACACAGCAGGTTATTTTTTTAAATGTTTCCAAATATTGACAATTTGGGTCTGAATCTAACGAAATTGCGTATAACTACACAGGGAAACTCAATCCATCCATACGTCCATTTATATAGCAGTCGAAGAGCATCAGGTGACGAAGATGTAGACATAGTATTTAGTATTTATTTATTTAAGCTGATAGAGATAAGGCCGTCAGACCTTCTCTGCCCCTCTACCAGGGGATTACAACTATAGGGTGCGTCAGAAAGAACGGATGGATTTCACAGGGCAAGAAAATTGTAAGGATTCATCAAATCAAAAATGTATTGTTATCAACAGATTCACCAATACATGCAGTTTATTTATGGTATATAACATCATCCATATGATGTCCTTGGCTTTCGATACAGGCATCGAGGCGTTTTCTGAAGTTCGCCGTCACTTTCACAGTCATAGTTTGTGGGATTGCCACGATTTCTTCACGAATCGCCATCTTCAGTTCGTCCAGTGTATGTGGTTACTTACGCCTTCAAATGGTCCCAAAGAAAGAACTCGCAGGGCGCGAGATCTTAACGTAACCTCGGACAATCTCAGTGCAATGGCATGTTTGCGGACTGATCTTTGAGGTGGCCAGACAACCTACTGTCTGTCTCCACATTTGCAGTGTACACGCGCTCCGTGTTCGTTGTATTTGTCAGCTAACTATATCACCTGAAGATGACTTATATGAAAAATCGAAAATATTCGTGATACTTAATAAATAATATTTTAATTGATGTAACAGAATTTGTTTCTGCTTTCACACTTAGATAAGAGATAGACTGAAAATTGTACAAAACTATTTTATATTACAATTTGAACTTATCTGAATTTTCAACATGATATTTAAATTTATGCATATACATGCATAGTGTTCTGCCAAATGGCAGGTCTTTCACTGCAAACCCAGCATTCTGCATTCCTTTCTATATTCAGCCTTCCTCCTTGACTCCGCATACGATCCAAATATCTTAATGTCGTCTATCATCTGATATCTTCTTCTGCCCCGAACTATTCTCCCGTTCAACACTCCTTCCAGAGCATCCTAAGGAAGAGACTAGTGAAATCCTTTGTGTGGAGTATCGCATTGTATGAAGCAGAAACATGGACATTACAACATAATAAAAAACATAACGTAACGTAGCATAACATAAAGGGGCAAGAGTTCGGGTTAGAACAAAATATCAGATGGTAGACGACATTAAGATATTTGGATCGTATGCGGAGACAAGGAGGAAGGCAGAAAATAGGAAAGATTGGAGAATGCTGAGTTTAGCAGTGAAAGATATGCCCTTGGGCAGAAAACTATGAATTAATGAACATAACATAAACTAATAGGCTGATATCAAGTCTGGTGACCTTGGAGGCCACAAACCTTTACAGATAACACGGTCCTCGAAGAAGCTGCTGATGTATGCAATATATTTATTAGAGGTGTGACATGTGGCATCATTGAGTTGAAAATATCCCTATGTAAGTTCGATGTGCCACCTATGTGGCTCAGTCGGTTAAGACGCTTGGCTGCCGGTGTGAAGTTGCGCTCGGGCGCGGGTTCAATCCCCGCTTGGACTGATTAGCTAGTTGGGTTTTTCTGAGGTTTTCCCGAACCGTAAACTGAATGCTAGGTAATCTAAGGCGAATCCTCGGCCTCATATCGCCAAATACCATCTCGCTATCACCAATCTCATCGCCGCTAAATAATCTCGTAGTTGATACAGCTTCGTTACATAACCAACTAAAAAAAAGTTCGATGTAATCTAGGTGCTCCACAAAGTCCATGAAAATGTTTTACACACATCAGTACTTACAATTTCTTCAAAGAAAATAGGTCCAATGATTCTGTGAGCGGATATTGCATACCACACTTCAACTTTTTCTGAATGAAGAGACGTCTCATGGTACACATGAAGATTTGGTGACGCCCATAGCCTTGTGTTTACATGGCCTGAGAGATGAATGGTTATGTGACAACAATAAACATTATAAAGATGTACAGTGGAAGCTCTTAAGTTCGACAGAAAACAAGTTCGAATTCTATAGTTCGACTGCTTACGTAGGAGAATTAGACACGCCCCTATACGGGCACTAAGAAATGGGTGTGCGATTTGAATGGGAATTGGTTCTGTGTCTTCTAGTGATAAACAGAATATTTTATTGATTAGGACATCCATATTGATCACTGATTTTAAATTAATGAACTCTTCTTTTTCTATTTGAGAATTGTGCCGTTTGTGAGACAATGTCGAAACCCACTGTGGTACTAGAAGCGCATACATAACTCTCGGGGCTGGCAGAAAATACAAGGACAGTACTGTATTCGTTGATGGATAACCAATAAGAAATTTTATTAATTTCACCTGCCACACTCACTACCCTTATTGGACTGAACTTTCAATTCTATTTTGTCGAACTCAGGAGAGTCCACTGTATCTAAAACAATCTGCCATTTTCCAGTATCCACTGAAACTCATGATTTCGTTCATAATTTCAATGTAGACTACTTCCAATAAAGATTAACCTATGACGTAGGGTTATAGTTAATTACAAAGTGAATATCCCATTAAAACACTCTATATAAAAGGACATAGAGGTGCGGGAGACGAATGGGGTTAAAGAAAGAAGTGAGAGAAGGAAATGAGTTAATAAAGAAGTCTTAGAAATTAGTGAAATATACTACACCAACGGAAAGGATGGACGAAAAAGGAAATTGAAAAGTGGCTGAGTGGAAAAACCGGTAGCCGTTTGCTATCAGTGCATAGTGAAAGAAGAAGATAGGTGACGAAAGGTTTACGACTGCACATAACGAGATGAGGCAGAAAGAGTAATCAAATAGAGTACCCGGGGTATAGCGTAACGAGGAGCGTGAGGCAGGAGCCTTGTGAGGATTCCAGACTAAGTACACGGACTCATTATACGTCACGAAATATTACTACCACACAATATCGACGAAAAACAATGTCTCTATCTGTGGAGTTACAATTTACATAGACTATATGAAGTAAATAATAACATAAAGTTATGTTTGCATAAACGAACTGTATTGGAAAATAAAACAAGTTATACTTCAAGTTTAAAAATAAATAAAAAGATAAAACGCCAGACATAATATATAAAAACGGCTTTTCGTATTACGACGAGTCCAAGTAGAATCTGTGAAGGGCAAAGACATTATTTCAGGCTCAACTCCAAGAAATTTCTCTTATATTCATCGACAGGATGCAAAACAAATCCAGCACCCATAGTATATGGGTAACACCAATGACGATTAACTATTGTATAAATTTCGGCTCGGTGCCCCTATTGCAGAACGATTGAAAAGTCCACACCTGTGAAGTAACGGCTAGCGCGTCTGGCCGCGAAACCAGGTGGCCCGGGTTCGATTCCCGGTCGGGTCAAGTTACCTGCTTGAGGTTTTTTTCAGGGTTTTCCCTCAACCCAATATGAGCAAATGTTGGGTAACTTTCGGTGCTGGACCCCGGCCTCATTTTACAGACATTATCACCTTCATCTCATTCAGACGCTAAATAACCTACGCTGTTGATAAAGCGTCTTAAAATAACCTACTAAAAACGATTGAAAGCAGTGGATAAGAATTAAAGAAACCGCTGTATAGGCCCTACTGTAGGCCTATACACAGTGTTAAAAGTATTCAATATTTTCAGAGATATCAGTATTCATCAAAACAAATGAAAAATAAAATAAACATGGGTCTTAAAATTAATATCTTCCGAGATATGAAAACTTGTCCGTCAGCACCATTGGAGATGCTCAATGAGACATCCATTCATTGTAACGCATCCTTCTACCCCACATCTTACAGCAGGGATGCAAAACTGGGGAAGAGAGGGGTGGAAGCATGGGGAAAGAGTTTGTTTCCCGTTCACAAACCCCCGGCCTTGAATTCCGTATCTGTGACATCCGTAAGCACACTGAATACATATTTCCTCTCCCCCTACCATATCCAATGACATGTGGGGGTGAAAGGAAGGGATGAGTTACGTGTTTCGGCTTGTGACGCGTGCCACAATTGAGGCACAGTTTTGCATCCTTGTCTTAGAGATTCATTCTTTGTAACCATTTTGTTCACTGCATTTCTGTGCATATTCCACAAGCAAAGAGCTCACATAAAAAGATTCGTTGTTCTTAAGAAATCTATTTCAAAGTTCGTGTTTCGTACAAAATTTAATTTTAGGGCCCACGTTTATTTGAATTTAATTGTTTTGGTGAATATTATAGGTAATTCGTTATCTTGTGAAAAAGCTTTTGCGCGTCAGGGGAAAAAGAACGTCGTCTGAGAAGCTTCCCTCTAAAACTAGAGAAGCTAAAACTAAGATACTTAATTCTGGATTTATTTTAATAAACTTACAGTGGTCCAGTGACATAACAGCAGTAGTATTAGTAGTAGGAGTAGTAGTAATGGCAGTAATAGCAGTCATACTAAGAGGTTGTGATAGAAGTGATGACAACATAAGTAACTAATAGTAACGGAAGAGTAGAATTAATAATAACAGCAGGGGCAACAGTAATACTATGTACATCAGTAGTAATACTAATAATGAAGATACCAATAATATAAACGTGTTCATAATATGTGTATAAGATAAGTGTGCAATGTCCGACAATACGATCGTACTCGTATTTCACCATTTTTCGAATTTTTTTTTCATGGCCCGTCTCAACGACCGCAGAACTTTGCATTGTATTTCTCTTCTATTTCAAATTATGAGCACCTCAAATCCAAGTTATCTTTCGTCTCGTCTTGTGTATTTATGCTCCAATCATAACGTAAGTACTCGGTATTAGATCACCGGTACGTTGAGTATACCTTATCATAACACTTCAAGATATTCTTCATCATTCACAGTTCCTATTCTTGTCATTGGAACTCCTTACCTCATACACTTGGCTTAAGAAGGTATTGACGGCTCTTAAAAGTAGGTTGTCAAAAAACTGCTTTGACTGTGAGCTTGCTTTGAATGTAATTTTTATATTACATGACTTTTACTTTTAATACATAAATTTTCTCTTTTATTTTAATAATTACTTCGATTCATATTGTTGCAATATTGTTTGACACTTAGAATTACATATAACTAAAATTGTCTTAATTTTTCTATTATTATTATTATTATTATTATTATTATTATTATTATTATTATTATTATTATCATTATTATTATTATTATCATCATCACTATTATTATCATCATTATTATTATTATCATCATTATTATTATTATCAGTATTATTATTATTATTATTATTATTATTATTATCATTGTTGTTGTTGTTGTTTATTGCTCCTGTATTGCTGTCATTTTTATATTATTTACTATTGTTCTTATACTGGTTGAGTGGAAGGGAAGACCTCATGGCCTTAACTCTCCCAGTATAAATAAATAAATAAATAAATAAATAAATAAATAAATAAATAAATAAATAAATAAATAAATAAATAAATAGGCCTAATGCTTGGGTATAGGTACCAAATTTGTAATCTTTTTGCAATACTGATAGTATCAGTCTGATACACCAACTATCTTTAAAAATTGATGTAAGCTACCATTGTAGCTCGATTCATGAATATGGCCAGAAGAAATTAATTTCTTATAGATAAAAAACAGCCAACGAATTTCGTGTGGGTTCCACGTTCTCAGAAAATATTCACTACGAGTTGCAATATTAATATCGATACCTTACTCTCCTTCAGATGGAAGCTCTTTTAAATGTTTTATTCTCATTAAAAATATATTTTCATGTATAATGCAAATGGTATGCATAATGATATAATATTCTCTAGACCTGAGATTCTCAACCTATGGTACGTGTACCACCGGTGATACGCGAGCCACTGCTGGGTGATACTTATAATATTATATATATATATATATATATATATATATATTATAAAATATAAAAATAAGCTACTTCTATATATTTTATGGAACACTCCATTGAATAAACTCAAAGAGTAACTGTTTCTTAATTAAGCATTATATTCCATCATTTTCCTGTTGTGTGTTGATAGTGAATGGCTGTTCTTATATCAAGGTAAGAGGCAATATTTTATTTTGTGTGTTGAGCAAATAATAACGATATTAAACTAAATATTTTCGTGATACTTAAACATTCTTCTATGTATAGAAAGTATTTGCTATCTATAACATTTGAAAATGTTAGAGAAACAGGCATGTCATGTTATCAAGTACTCAGTAGCGCTTTAACGCCATGTGGTGTTAAAGGTCTATAGACAAAATTTTTGGTTATGTTAGTACTAAGGCTGACAGTACAGCTTCAGTGTGAAAACATCAGGAAAATCACTAAGCTTTCAACTTACAAATGTTCAGAATGTGCAGTGATGATATTGGTTCAATTGCTTATCGAACTCTTAATTTTTTTTGTTTTACATAACTTAATTTTTTGTTTTACTTATTGGAAAACATTCATATTAAACTAAGGTAAATGCTTTTGTGTTTAATAATTTTCTACTGTGTCACATTGTCTCTTTTTTTAAGTAAGGAATCACTGGAAAACATATTTTCCTAATCCATCTGGTGTTTCAGTTTCAGATCAAGAATCTTTCATTAGTATTGAGTGATTTTGTATCATTTATTAACAGAAACTCAAATTTAGTCGCTTAGTTCAATTTGTGTTGCTTAGGAAAATAATTCATTAACAATTATAAGTGTATAGGTTATTAGAAAATAGGTGGCGTTAATTGGACAACCTGTTCCTAACAACGCCAGTTTACAAAGTTTTCCTATTTCAGTTCTAATTCTTGTTCGGTATATAATATATCCATTTTCATTGTGCTATTTTGTAAAGATAAGATCACAGTTTCTATTTCATAATTTTCGTGTTTGTACATATCTTATATCGAGAGGAAAAGTGACTGAAGTGTTAAGGTGGCGTTATTTGGTACGTGTACCTTACTAGTACATAAGTAATACTTTGACTGACAATGCGTACGCTATGTGTTGTTGACTGTGTCGAACCACCAGTCATTATCGCCATGGAAACACGATCTAGCTGACACTTAGAAACCACACATGCTCCTCAACGTACTCTGCCTGGTCTGTCAGACGCATGACAAACTATGTTCATAATAGGTCATGGAGAAACTATGTAATTAAATGCAACATCCACGTAACTGCACAGATTATTACTACCGGATGTCTGTGATGCAGTTCCTCAAACCAAATGTAACAAGCAAACCTTCCAAATCAAGCCAAAACTCTTTGATAAGCAGTATATGGACATGTGAGGTTCCTGCGTTCAAGAACATGTTTGTCCATGAAAAAAGAAATGGAGAAAAATGAAAAAAAATGCGACATTAAAACAACATAGTATGTACGAATGGTTTTATCTTCCAAGTATCTTCATTAAGCACTAAGTGAGCAGTAGTCTTAAACTCAAAATTTCCCTTCCGATACTTAATGTCATACAAATGAAAATATTCTGAACTTACAAAGTTCTGAAAATAAAACTCTGGACAATCAAAGTTTTGAATAAAGATCAATTGACATGAAAGGTTTTGAACAGGCCTGCAGAACTGTAGCTTCTGAGAGCACTGCTATACTCTCCTTTCTTACCCCACCCACCTTTTCTACCATCGCAGTCATGACGTTCTAGTTACGCTCGGCTGCATCAACATTTATTCGCTGCGGCAGGTATACATTACGCTATCAAGAATTTACAAATGAACAGATAATAAAATTCTTAGAAACATACCTTTAGAAAGTAAGAGAAAAATGAATGAGGGAAATAAATAAATTAAAAGATATGTAAAATAAATTTTAAAATGTATGTGTGCTAATATTGTAAGAAGGTCTACCTATGTGTATCGTCCTATTCCTAGTAAAGCCGATTAAATCCACTTTTTGTGTAAAATAAGTTAAGTACAGTCCCTGACATGTCTTTCTCTGCTCTGTATTCTACTAAAATAACAAAAAAAGTCCGAAATGTTGCTTGCAGGCAACAAACCAATTACTTTATTTGAAGAATTTATTATGATTTTTCGTGCATTAATAAAGTTTTAATTACTGTTTTTACAAAACTTTTATTACTGGTCTTAACTTGTTTTACTAATAATACGGTCAGCGCATCTGCCGCAAAACCAGGTGGCCCGGGTTCGAATCCCGGTCGGGACAAGCTACCTGGTTGAGGTTTTTTCCGGTGTTTTCCCTCAAACCAATACCAATGGGTAACTTTCGGTGCTGGACCCCGCACTCATTTCACCGGCATTATCACCTTCATTTCATTCAGACGCTAAATAACCTAGATGTTTATACAGCGTCGTAAAATAACCCAATAAAATAAAAAAACTAATAATAGGATGATAAATAAATTGTACGTTGATAAGTAAGTCATAGCTATATGACCGGATGTCAATGCTGGCATTCAATATTGCAACGCACTCAAGCCAAATAAATAAATAAATAAATAAATAAATAAATAAATAAATAAATAAATAAATAAATAAATAAATAAATAAATAAATAAATAAATAAATAAATAAATAAATAAATAAATAAATAAATAAATAAATAAATAAATAAATAAATAAATAAATAAATAAATAAATAAATAAATAAATAAATAAATAAATAAATAAATAAATAAATAAATAAATAAATAAATAAATAAGTAAGAAAGTAAGAAATTAAGTAAATAAGTAAATAAATGAATAAGTAAATACGTAAATAAATAAATAAATAAATAAATAAATAAATAAATAAATAAAGAAGTAAATAAATACATAAGTGAATAAATAAATATATAAATTAATAAGTAATTAAGTAAATAAATAGAAGTAAATAAGTAAGTAAATAAAAATAAGTAAGTAAGTAAATAAGTAAACAAACAAACAAACAAATAATACGCGTACTGTAGTTTCAAGAGGATTGGAACATGGCAAAATCTAATACCGTAAAGGAATATTACTTCGAAAGGAAATAGTAATATGATTATTTGGTGGTGAAGACGAAAGAATTGCTTGTTTACTGTGTCCCATCCAATTTATTTCCACTCGTCATTTCAATATTAAACCACATTTCAACAAAGCCCATATTAAGAATTATGGAATGCACAAACTTTCGGGTAAGTTCATTATTACGAACTGCATATTGATTATTTATTTATATACTGTAAAATTAAAGACGTCACTCGTTGTGTTCATTTTGAACTGAAATTAATAGTGACTTTCAAGATTCATTACTTAAATGCTATCAATTTATGTTTCCGTAGGTGATGATAGGAGGAAAGTTTTCGAAAATCTAAAGAAATCTCAAAGAAACTACCGACAGGAAATCTAGCATAATTGTAAAACTTAAACGAGATAAAGCATTATAAAAACAATGAATTTATTACAATCCTTTTTGAAAATTACATTCCACCACTGATGGACCTTTGACGACAAGAGAAGGTAAATAACTCTACGCGCAATTCGATCATCCCCAATAGAAGTGGAGTGAGGCTGAAGTCATATTTCCCCTTCTTACGAGTTCTGCAGGCCTGGTCTTGAATAAAATCAAGTTTGACAAACACAATACTATTATTGGTTTATATATAATAGATCACAGACACATTACATACAACAATTTTACACAAAGATATATTATTATTTAAATACAATTTCTACGTTTTACCTATTAACATATTTGTTTTGTCTTGCACTAGCTTTCAGTTATAACATAATACTATTAACAGTTAGAACATGTTATTCCATAATTTTTGGAAAATGATGTGCAAGAAATATCAGCATTTGCAATTTAAATATTCCTGTCTTTTAACAAATAAGAAAAATAATCACATTTTTATAGATTGAGTCCAATATCATTATTCATGCAATATCAATCTCTCTGACTATCTTCCTCTCGTCCACGTTCTTGGATCTTGCCCATATGGTGAGACATTACTCATGGAAGGCATCAAAAAATCTGGTCCGCAATCGCTCAAGCTCTTCGCGACAAGGGATATACCACCTATGAAGAAATCCATGGTCTATCGGAAACAGGAAGCTGTCGGCGGGTTAATATATATTAGCCTTTAACAACACAACAGGCTATATAATAGATCCTACTATCCGCTTCGAATTGAATACAACTCAACCGGAAGATGTCAACAATGAGAAGAATCAAATTTAAGGTCCAAGTGTACCTTATTATTTACATATTATGTATATGTTACAACTATTGAAATTATTAGATTATTAGTGGGTGCTAGAGGCACGATTACAAAAAACAAATAATTTCTGCAAAGAGTTCAATCTTGAATCCTCTTTGGCCAAGACTGTTTCTTTGCTAGCTCTAAAATACTCAATATATCTTCTGAGAAATTACATAAAAAGTAAATTAATGGCACAACAATAATATATAATTTACATTTCTCACGAAAAGATTTTCAGAAAATTGTACGCATTTACTAATACTTATATATTTGATATACTTTGTCCTTCAGGGCAACCCCTATTTTAGAGGAAGATTGTTTAAATTAAAATAATAAAAAATTCATCTTCAGTAGTAAGCAATAATGGTTTTTGCACAATGGTGTTTTTGTTGTATTTACAGCGTTTGCTGTTAGGCCTTGAAAGTTAGAATTCTCACACAGAAACTTGTTGCTGGGGCAACGATTCTTCATAACATAAAACTATACTGAAGTATACTCATTACAGTGGACTTATTGTAAGTTACTTAGTTACTGTGCAGTTTTCCGAAGGTTTTGGAATAATATTGCTATAAATTTTCCATGCTATTTTAGAAATATTATCGTGCAAATATGTTGTACAATACACGTTTGTGAAGTGCATTACAAAATCTCGGAAATTGAAAAACTCGCTCTGCTCGTTTTTCAAACTTTCCCTCGATTTTGTAAAAAGCACTTCCCAACCTTGTATCATAATATACTATTGTACCAGCTCCGATTGATTTATTTTCTTGCCAGTTTTCTCGTACAAAATTTTTCCTGTAAAATAGCATGCTGATGCGGTAAGTTTTGTAGTTTTCTTTCTTCGAAGAAACAACCTCGTTTCATTGTATTTATTCACAATTTGGATGGATGACGCACTCTGCAATGAGGCTCCATTATCACTTTAGTCACTCTATGACCTCTAGATTTGTGCTTCTTAGTAAATATTCTTTTCATTTCTTTGAAAGCTGCTACCTTTGTAGGATAGGTAATAATTCCTTAATATCATACAAGTTCAAATTATCTCCAATGACTTTCACCTCTCCAATCTCTTAGTAGATTTCTCTGTATCTCTGAGAGAATGAGAATAGTAGGGGAGCCTCGGCTAATTCCGCAATATTAAGAAGTAAATCTATCATATTTTTATAAAAATGTTTATTGAAAAATATTATCAAGGTATGTAGACATGGACGAAAACTTCCACTACCAAATGAGATAAAGAGACATATTAATATGCAAATATATTTAGTTGTACATACTTCATGGTTGAAAAGAACAACTCAGTTAATTCCGCAACAGTGCGGATAAATCCGCAATGGGACTTGGCAGTAGTAAATAACCATGAAATAAATTATGAAAGTAACATAAAAGGAACAATTTATATGTAACAATGTTCATTTTTCTTCACAGGTGTGTAGCGAAACACGAAAATCAGCCAACTTTCGATGTTTAACTGTATTGCCGACAGAGGTGCCGACCAGTACCCTTGATTTTTTTCTATAGCACTGCAGAGGACATGCTTCCTGTTGACAGCCTCTCAAAACTTACGTTCACGCTATTGTAAAGCCGCAGTAAAATCATATATGCATTACTGCGAAATTACCCGTACTGCAGAATTAGCCGAGTTTTCCGTACTACCTTTCTTAATAATGTCTCAACTCTCTCAAAGACATGATTCCATTGCCAGTATCGAAATGTACAGCAAACATGTTACAAAAAGGATTATTTAATCTTGATAAACTGCTTAACGGATAATATTTAATTATATCTATAAGTAAAAACATCATTAATAGTTATTTGTGGAGATAAGCAAATGAGGAATAACATATTAAAAAACAGGTTAGTAGAGCAAATAGCCTATATTTTTTCTTTCCATTTAGGGTGCAGTACACTGTCGGACAGAATTTCGACTACGATCTAGAAAAGAAAACGTCCAAGTTCCAAAATATATGTGGTAAAATTATTACACCAATTAAACGCAAAACACGAAATGCTACACCATTACAGTTCTATAAAAAAGATTGCCGTTCCTATGCTTTTATAACCATGTAGAACCTGGACATTAACAAAAACTTTCTGTAAACAAATCTAGGCGGAGGAAATGAAGTTTTGCGTTCAGTGGCACGATATAAGCTAATGGACAGAAAGAGAAATGAAAATACAAAGAAGGAAATAAATATTTTCTCATTAAATAATAACAGCATACACAGTTAAATGGGAGGAAGACTTAAATAAACAACCCTGAAGTAAAGTGGACCAAATAAAGTCTACAGTATATACCGAAGAAGCGGAGAAGCCTTGGACGCCCAAAATAACAATTGGTTGCATCAGTCCTCTGAAGATTACCAAGAATTTGAACTGTGGTTTCATTTTATTGCAATAATTTAATTACTTAGCAGGCTATATTGATATTTTCCATCTAAAATAACATGAAGTTATTTTTCTTTATGCACTAACCTATCACTGTCTCTTCTGTTTAGAATCATGCATACCTCTACTCCGAATTATCTGTTATCGCGCTTTCAATTTCTTACAACTCTTCGAAACCGACATCAAGCACTTATTTCTATCCCTCATCATAGAACATCTTTATACTCATCTTCCTATACTGTAGAAATACCTCGCCTCTGGAATTCGTTACCTAATGACGTCAGGGACTGCCGGACTTTATCACAATTCAAAATTAAATTGGAAAATTTTGTCTTAGGTAATGTTTTTAGGTATTGCTAGAAGTATTGATTTGTGTTTTTTTTCTTTTTTAATCTAGATTAAAATTGCAAGTTTCTTGTTTATGTTAATTAATTAGTTAGGATGGAATTAATTATGATACTTAATCACTCATTTAAAGTTTGTGTGACTGCAACCTGTGTATAATTTTGTGTGGCTTTACTTTGTTTATAGTGTTTTTTCTCCCTCTCTCTCTTTATTTCTTGTGTAGCTTTACTTTATATACAGTGTATATTTTCTCTGTTTATTTATATTATTGTATTTGTATTGCTAGTGTTGTGGAAGAGAAGGCCTGATGGCCTTAACTACACCAGAATAAATAAATAAATAAATAAATAAATAAATAAATATATAAATAAATAAATAAGTAAAGAAATAACCTAGAAATTTACCTTAATGTAGTCTTTGCTTTCAACACGCTAATTGGCTCTATTTTTGATGTCTGTATGGCATCGTGTTTAATTTTGTACACTATATTTAAATATAATTACTGTTTATTAATTATATATTTTCATAATTAATGTAATTCCAGCAACAAAATCACATAACGAATACACCTAAAAAAAGGGTTAAAGCAAATATAGTTTTTACTCTTCCCGCTCTGACGCCTATATGCATAATAAGCAAAGATAAAATATTGAGTTAACTTAGCTAATTACACAAGAAACGCTATGTTAAGCACCCTGTTGTGTTGGTTTCTAGTCTCTAGACAAAAGAGTATGAAATTCCCACAATGTATATCAAACAAGAGTATGAATTCACACGGAATATTTACAAAGCGGCGATTTTTCTTTTTTGTTCGTGTACTGAGTACACAATGAGAAAATATATTACAAATTTCAGTGGGAGTTTTGAGTTTTTACGTCAATGTTTAAGGGAATTTATATTCCCATTCTCTTGCGTTATGTAAACAATGAAATTTCGTATAAAAACGAAGCAAACAAAAAAAGAAGCGAAATTGTAGCAGTCCTTACGTGCAAAATCTGTAGCACTGCCAAACAATTCGTGTTGCATGCTAACCTTTAAGCTTCATGCTTGGTTGATCAGAAAGAATGAAATCCCTTTTATCGCACGACTTACGTCTACTCATGCGTTAAATACGATTAATTTACGATTTACGTGATTAAATACTTTGTGAAGACGACAGGTACCATTTTGTAGGTGCTTAGACGTTAAAATGACATTATGTGCACGAGAAACGAAAAAAAGATTTTTATTTTATAAATACTTAATTTCTCCACTGTAACTCGAGTCGTGATGTTTTCGGCTACCAATCTATGAGACCTCTACATCTTATTTATTAATTTTTCGTTGTGTAATTTTCAAGGTCTGTAAAGTGAAACGTAATTCTAATTATTTATTATGTTATTTAACCCAGATAAGACTGACGTCCTATATATAGGACACCGGACGTTTTATTTTTTTAACATTGTTGTGTAAGATTTTGATAGTCGGCAATCATGATATCATAATCCTTATGTGTTATAAATTGCCTCCATTTTTTTTATTATGTTCAGTCTGTCATAGTCATTGTTGTGAACATATTTGTTTGAGTCGTGGCTGTGGAGCTGAACATGTTGATCTCAAAGTCGGTATATATCACATGCTATAGATATAATGCTTTTGATATTGATAGGGCATACTCGTATGATGTACTTTGTATATAATAATTCATAATTAGATTCAATTTTTTATTTAGTGTTATGCCATATCATGGTAAAGTTATGCGTACTACATGTAGTACGTCAGTCATAAGAAGGGACATTTCGTGAGACTGATAGTATTCATGTTATTATAGGGGGTTTTCACTAAATGAAGCCTTACAAATGATTCAAGACGACCAAGTTGCTATACCTAAGTGCAATAACATTTCAATCACCATTTTATCACCAAAATATGCGTGTGGTAACGTAACTGATGAGGATTCTGGTGATGAAAATAACCCTACAATTGACAGTATTAATAAGTATTTAATGAATTTTAATCTTAAGGCATATAAACTTGCAAATGTTTATTTGCTATTTAATAACAATATATGAACGTTTTCGCCGTTTAGGGCATCTTCAAATATAACAAAACATATTATCTGGACCTATGATAACATATTATGCAAATAACAAGGAAAATAGAGAACAATATATGTGGTACATGAAATTCATGAGCTTTATGTAGATATAACATGAAACAGGATGAATATTGAGATAATCTTTGAATTTGAACTTAGACTGGACGAATATTTTATTTTATACATATAGCTCATGTTACAATTAATATACAATGTTTAAAATTTGTCAATGATGTTAATTTTAAATTTAAAATGATGATAATAAAATATTTAAAGTAATCATGGCTGAAAGTTGTCGTAAGTTACAAGATAGTATGCGTAGTTAATGTTCTTGTGTTTTGTAATTATTTCGCTTAGAGAGGCCGTTGGCATTTGAATGAATGTTGTTTGTTGTTGGCATTCAAATGCCAACGGCCTCTCTAAGCGAAATAATTACAAAACACAAGAACATTAACTACGCATACTATCTTGTAACTTACGACAACTTTCAGCCATGATTACTTTAAATATTTTATTATCATCATTTTAAATTTAAAATTAACATCATTGACCAATTTTAAACATTGTATATTAATTGTAACATGAGCTATATGTATAAAATAAAATATTCGTCCAGTCTAAGTTCAAATTCAAAGATTATCTCAATATTCATCCTGTTTCATGTTATATCTACATAAAGCTCATGAATTTCATGTACCACATATATTGTTCTCTATTTTCCTTGTTATTTGTATAATATGTTATCATAGGTCCAGATAATATGTTTTGTTATATCTGAAGATGCCCTAAACGGCGAAAACGTTCATATATTGTTATTAAATAGCAAATAAACATTTGCAAGTTTATATGCCTTAAGATTGAAATTCATTAAATACTTATTAATAATTTACCAGGCATATTGATATATTAAAATGAATTGTAAATTAATTGACAGTATGCCTGGTAGTCAGTTGCGAACTGAGACGGAAGTAACCCTCAATACACAAGGAGAGGGAATGGATGATTATGATGACGAAAGTCATAATGGTGATGATGAACATAGTAAAGGCGATGGTGAGAATGGCAGTAGAAATACTAGTGATTGAGCAACCGATATACAGATGAAGAGAAAGAATAATAAATTTCAATTGGGTAGAAGTTGACATACAGCAGGGAAATACTATATTTTTTTCAATTTCCGTGCACACAGTTTCAAGGTGCTCTAGAAATCTGAAGAAGAAAATATCAGTGAAATAGCCCAATATCATATATTAGTACAACAAAAATATGGGTGGACCAGAACATCAATCTGTACAAAACATCTATTAGAAGCAAGAAATGGTACTTTAGTCTGCATTGACGTAGCAGAACAAAATGCATGGCAGCTATACAAGATAAACTCTAACGAAAAACTCGATCATCTTGCATTTCGCAAACGTCTTGTCTTATCTGTTCTCGAAACCACTGCTCGACATGTACAGTCAAGCGGTAGACAAGCGGTCGTCAATTCACTGCACTCTCGGGCTATCGTCTCTTACCCGCAGGTGCATTTGTGGCTGCTGGAGGGTATGCTCTCTACCTAATCCTGCTGCACTCACCCTTTACCCATTTCAGCGAATGCTGATGACCACTGCGGTAGACCATCTCATCTAAGACTGAGCAAAAAGATTCAAGGCTTGCTGGAAGTAATCATTTTGTGGTATCTCAAGAAAAATAAACTCGATGCAGGCAGTGTCACACAAACACAACAATAATATGTATGAAGTGTGATGTTAGTGTACATGTAAAATGTTTTATCACGTATCACACACCATAAACATTCTCGAAAAATACAATAATCTTATTGTGTGTGAGTGATATTATAATTTTGTGTTAATTTGATGTATTGTTAAGCTAAACAATTTATATATATTAGTGCTAAAACGACTTATGTCATATAATGTTTTTGCATGGGGATATGACTGACGTCCTATATATAGGACACTGAAAATCTCGGATACTATCAACATAAAAAATTTAAAAACAGCTTTGTTATATTATATCAATTACAACTAAATAATTCATACAAAAAATTGTATTTTTTTAACAAAAATAATTTAGTCTTATCTGGGTTAACGGCTGGTTCTGGCTGGCATGCACATCTATTATCAGGCAGCACATCTCACTTGACGATACGTGTCAGAGGAAAACAATTATTTGTATACATCTGAAGTCTGATTACTTTAACTGGCAATTATGTTACTTTTTTTTAATTGGTTATTTTATGACGCTTTTTCAACTGCTATGGTTATATACCGTCTAAATAAGGTAGAGATGATAATGCCAGCGAAATGAATCTATGGTCCAACGCCAAAAATTACCCAGCATTTGCTCTTACTGGATTGAGAAAACCTCAACCAGGTAACTTGTTGCAACCAGGATTTTAACCCCGGCCCGATCGTCCACGATCAAGCATGCTAACCGTTACTCCACGCAGTGGACCATATTATGTTTCTAGTCAGTAAGGTATTTTACTTGAAGCAAGTAAAGTGATAGGTTTGGAAGTAAATCCTGAAAAGACAAAGTATATGATTATGTCTCGTGACCAGAATATTGTACGAAATGGAAATATTAAAATTAGGGATTCATCCTTCGAAAAGGTGGAAAAATTCAAATATCTCGGAGCAACAGTAACACATATAAATGACACTCGGAAGGAAATTAAACGCAGAATAAGTATGGGAAATGCGTGTTGTTATTCGGTTGAGAAGCTTTTGTCATCTAGTCTGCTTCAAAAAATCTGAAAGTTAGAATTTATAAAACAGTTATATTACCGGTTGTTCTGTATGGCTGTGAAACTTGGACTCTTACTTTGAGAGAGGAACAGAGATTAAGGGTGATTGAGAATAAGGTTCTTAGGAGAATGGAGAAAGTTACACAACGCAGAACTTTACGCATTGTATTCTTCACCTGACATAATTAGGAACATTAAATCCAGACGTTTGAGATGGGCATGGCATGTAGCACGTATGGCCGAATCCAGAAATGCATACAGAGTGTTAGTTGGGAGGCCGGAGGGAAAAAGACCTTCGGGGAGGCCGAGATGTAGATGGGAGGATGATATTAAAATGGATTTGAGGGAGATGGGATATGATGATGGAGACTGGATTAGTCTTGCACAGAATAGGGACCGATGACGGGCTTATGTGAGGGCGGCAATGAACCTTCGGGTTCCTTAAAAGCCATTTGTAAGTAAGTAAGTTAGTAAGGATGCAATGGAGGTGAAAAGGAACTGGCCACCATAACTCATTATCTTTTCCCTTAGGTCCTCATGAGTGATGCCTTATTAGTGTAATTTACTGTATGAGGTTCAAATCTATCTTCGGAGAGTTGACTAAACAACAACATCCAACATATTATTATCTTGCACTTCAATCCTTCTTCTTCCTTTTCTTCTTCTTCTTCTTCTTCTTCTTCTTCTTCTTCTTCTTCTTCTTCTCCTTATTCAATAGCTCTACAATCCAGTGTGGGCTTTGGCTTCCTCAACGATCGGCCTCCAATCATGTCTTCTTTCCACTTTCTCTCACCAACCAGATATACGTAACTTCTTCAAATCATCCGAGATATCTTGGAAATATCTTTTCCTATAGTCGTGACGTTGTTATTCCCGGCGTGGCTCCTCCTCTTTGCTTACGTCTTTGGAAGTGAAGGCTCTATAAAGTCTAGGTAGGTAGTATCGTTCGTCAGTTTTGTTCTTTCGTTGCCGAGCTACCAGACGAGGCATCTATTTCCCGCACCGTTAAACATTATCATGTCGTAGTTCCTATGATAATAAATCAAATGCACTGTAATTGAGCAAATAATTGAGCAGCAAATAACGTCCTCGTGTGCTTTCTGCGAACGCCCTGTTTTGTAATTTTGTTATGGCTGTGATATTTTCTTTGTAACGTGTTTGAAATGATCTGCCTGTCTGTCCTATGTAGAAGTTGTTGCAGGTGTTACATTTGAGTTTGTATACGTCTGTCTGGTTGTATTTGTTTGTTTTTTTATTGTTTGTGTGTTGAGATGTTTTTGTAGAGTATTACACATCACAGATATGGAAATTCTACACATCCAACCAAAAAACCAGAAATGAAACACACTAGAACAATACGAAATATACAAACACACAAAACCACACCCAAATGAAATTCTCAACACACAACTCAATTTCAGAACACACACACTTTTGACTCCACATTACACTACACAAACACACTCTCACAGGAAATAAAAGAAAAGGCTCAAGACCAGCAACAACAGTTCTGATGATGGCCAATAGCAGGTCGAAACATGTTAAAAAGGTAACATAAAATGTAACACGTAAAAGACATATAATACGTTTTCCAAATCGATTTTTAGTTTACGGATTGAGAATTTGTTCAAAATAATGGATTTTGCACGCCAGAATTTTATGTATCTCATTTCTATTCTTCTCTTGATCTCCTCGTCTTAAATGTTTTGCATGGTTCTATGATGGTCCAGATTCACATGTTTTTGGTTGAGAGTTATTCACTAAGAGAATATCGTCGTCGTCTTCCTAACAAGTATTAGGCCCAGTGGCCTGTTACGGTCTCAAATTAGAATTTTCAGTCCATCTCTTCTTCGGACGACCTAGAGATCTTTTGCCATGCGGATGGTAATGAAACAATGCTTTTGTAATTCTGCATCGATCCATTCGTTCGAGATGACCCTTCCACTGAAGTTGATATTTGCTGATGAACTGCATAATGGGTTCTATTTGAAGTTCTTGCATTATGTCCTCATTTTTTATGATCGCAGCGAGTTTATCCAGCTGTTGCCCTATGAACCTCATCTCACTTGCTGTTATTCTACTGACATCTTTATTCCTCACAGTCCACGCTTCATTACCATAGCTTAATACTGGCTGTGCTAATGTTTTATACAAGCCTATTCTTGTGTGTCTTTGTACTAGTGAAGGTTTCATGATTTTATTAATGATCCCCATTGTTTTATTATATTTACATATTTTTTCAGAAATATCTTCTTCATCATAAGATGATAGTGTATAGCCAAGGTAAGTGAAAGTATTTACTCTTTCTATTATTTTATTATTCAAACAGATTTTATTTGATACAGGGAATTTCCTACAAAATGACATGATTTTCGTTTTTTCAATATTAATCTCCATGTTATATTTTTCACTGACCATATTTAAATATTGTACTGAATATTGTAAATCATCTTCAGTTGATGCTATGAGAACTAGATCATCAGCGAAAAGTAAAGCATCAAGCTGCAAATTTCGATTAATTAGAATAAATCCATGGCGTGTCTGTCGCCAATCTTGAACGATTCTGTTTATATAGATAATGAACAGAAGTGGTGAAAGACCACAGCCTTGTCGTACTCCACTATAAATGGGTCGCCATTGTGAAAGTCTATTGTTGCTTCGAATTGCTATGGTGGTTGTTTTATATATGTTGTAAATATTTTGTATAATCCGTTGAGGTACTTGATCATCTGCCAAAATCTGAAGTAATTTAATCATTAAGAGAATATAAATAAGCAAAATAGCTAAAAATCCAAATAGAAAAAAAAAACAAATTGCAATTAAAACGCTTTAAGTTTATAACATCAGGAATACTTATATGTCATTTATTCCACACAGGTTTCCCGTTTGATGAAACACGAACTGCAAGTGATTAATAGTCAAGAAAGCTAGAGGCGACAGAGTCTTAAAAGAATTTTTGAATAAAGGCACTAACTTAGGTGTGTTGGAATCTACACTCCAAACTTTACAACTTGGTTCGGATTTCATTAAGATATAGTGCTTCCCGTTCGCAACCTCGCCTTCTAAGCATGACTTTGAGAGAAGTTATAAAGAATCCAAAGGAATACTCAGAAACTTTTTATGTTGACAGAAGGGAGTACAATAAAGTGCACTGGGTCAAGAAATTCCACCATTTACGTCCTCCTCTTCCGTTTCTCTTTCCGTTTTACGCTGTAAGTTGTGGAAAGAATGTATAGAATATTCCTTCTTTATTAAGCCGGTATAAAATTCCATTTCGAAGATATATTAGAATCATTTTTATTTATTTTTATTGTGACTTTTCGAGGAGATCAGATTTATGGTAACATGCTTAAAAGAATTATTACAGATAGGCCTAAGATCTACAGTGTGTTCCTAAATTATAGTAAGTAAAATAATTTATTTTGAATCTTGCGTACACTACTTTTAACACTTGAATATAATTAATTGATTAACTAGTGGACTTACTCGTGTTAATTATGTAAGATTTGTCCGGCTTACAGCTGTTTTAGTGCTTACGCACCATCCTCAGAGCCTATTAGATCACGTCGTCATCTCGAACTTCTCTGCCTGTTATGTGGGTGTGTTCGATTGTTGAAAGGTGTTGAAGAGTGGAGTCAAATAGTGCGTGTGTACTGAAATTGATCTGTGTGTTGAGAATTTGATCGGGGTGTGTTTTAGTGTTTGTATATTTCATATTGTTCACAAACATGCTGCATTCAGGACAATGGTACACAGATTACTCAACATACCCATGAGCCAACAGCACTACAATGAAGAAGTGAACACAATCAAATACATAGCACAAGAAAACGGATACAATCCAAACATAATAGACAACATCATAAGAAAGAGAAAACAAAAACTTAACAAACACAAAAACACGCAAAACACAACACAAACACAAGAACACAAGAAATACATCACACTAACATATGAAAACAAAAGCACACATAAGATCGCATCTTCATTCGGAAAGCAGAAATACAACATAACATACAGAAGAGAAAACACACTACAAAGACATCTCAACACACAAAAAACACAAAGAAATAAATACAACCACACAGGTGTATACAAACTCACATGTAATAGTTGCGATAAGTTCTACATAGGACAGGCAGATCATTCCAAAACACGCTACAAAGAACACATTAAAGTAATAACTAGAGGACACAATACATCTACATACGCCGATCACATAACCAATGCTAACCATACATACAATAACATAAATCCTACACATACAACCCAAGAACCAAAAACTCAACACACTATAACAATATGAAATATACAAACACACTAAAACACACCCCGATCAAATTCTCAACACACATTAATTTCAGTACACACACACTATTTGACTTCACTCTTCAACACCTTTCAACAATCGAACACACCCACATAACAGGCAGAGAAGTTCGAGATGACGCCGTGATCTAGTAGGCTCTGAGGATGGTGCGTAAGCACTGAAACAGATGTAAGCCGGATAAATCTTACATAATTAACACGAGTAAGTCCACTAGTTAGTCAATTAATTAAAATAATTTCTTTTTCATCATGGGATGTACAAAGAGACAATATTGTGTTGATGCCAGAAAATGTGACAGGATATTTATCGACCTTGTACAACTGCACACAGCTTTTTGCTGTTCATGATTGTTATTTTGAGCATGATTGAGATTGTAAAGATATCGCTATTTCTAAACAATTCTTAGTTTTTATTACAAGACGCATACAGGTTTTACCATTTATATCCCAAAGTTTTTACTAATAAAAACGTTTAAATCTCTTATACTTACATAGAGAATAGCTCGTTTATAAGTCGTGTGTAAATTCCTCGCTAATAATCACTACATACGTCGTGTGAAATAATACAACTATTATACATGTACGTCATAGTTTCTTCATTATTTTCTTACGTAACGTAACAGAATACCTGAGATTCTCTATTTCATCCGATAGTGTGCGCTAGTGTGCCGCGCTATGATGTATCGAAGTACATATGATATTTCCGTGCAGGAATTCTCCGTTAACATATGATGAAGGATGGATAGAACAGAAAAAAATTCTCTCCGGCACCTAGACTCTACGTGCTGACGCTTTATCCACTAAGCCACACCGGATTCCAGTTCCGAAACCGGATCGAATCCCCTCAATTCAAGTTCGTGGGCTAAGCGTTCTAAAATTTATAATTAAATAATTTAGGTAAATATGTGTAAGACGAAAGCTGTCCAGTAGATCAGAATCGCTTCCATGCTAATTCAGCGTACCAAAGATTGCCTCACACAGTTCCTGATAAAACTCATCCGTTGAATGGAGGTATACCTGCCCCCTAAGACGAATTCTGAAGATAAGAGTGACAGTAACTTAGCGATTTGCAGAATGTGGACTAGCTAGAAACAACCACGTATGAGCCAAAGATCGATAAAAGGTCGATAAGAGTGAAAAAATTGCAAGGTGAAATTTCCCATTGTCAAATTAAGTTAAAATAATAACCATACACGTATAACGTTACAACCTTCAACTAAGGCAATATAAAACAAAACAAAAATAAAATAAAATAAAAATATTCATTCACTAGGCGAGATCCAATCGAACACTTTTTTAAACATAGCTAAAGCTTAGCGACTTAATTACTTACTGGCTTTTAAGGAACCCGGAGCTTCATTGCCGCCCTCACATAAGCCCGCCATTGGTCCCTATCCTGTGCAACATTAATCCAGTCTCTATCATCATATCCCACATCCCTCAAATCCATTTTAATATTATCTTCCAATCTAGGTCTCCGCCTCCCCAAAGGTCTTTTTCCCTCTGGCCTCCCAACTAACAATCTATATGCATTTCTGGATTCGCCCATACGTGCTACATGCCCTGCCCATCTCAAACGTTTAATGTTCCTAATTATGTCAGGTGAAGAATATAATGCGTGCAGTTCTGTGTTGTGTAATTTTCTCCATTCTCCTGTAACTTCATCCCTCTTGGCCCCAAATTTATTTTCAAACACCCTTAACCTATATTCTTCTCTCAAAGTGAGAGTTCAAGTTTCACAACCATACAGAACAACCGGTAATATGTATAACTGTTTTATAAATTCTAACTTTCAGATTTTTGACTGCAGACTAGATACCAAAAGCTTCTCAACCGAATAATAACATGCTTTTCCCATAATTATTCTGCGTTTAATTTCCTCCCGAGTGTCATTTATACTTGTTACTGTTTCTCCAAGATATTTGAATTTTTCCATCTCTTCGAAATGTAAATCTCCAATTTTTTGTATTTCCATTTTGTGCAATATTCTGGTCACGAGGCATAATCATATACTTTGTCTTTTCCGGATTTAATTCCAAACTTATGCCTTTACTTGCTTCAATAAAATTCCCGTATTTTCCCTAATCATATATGGATTTTCTCCTAACATATTCACGTCATCCGCATAGACAAGAAGCTGATGTAACCCGTTCAATTCCAAACCCTCTCTGTTATCCTGGACTTTCCTACTGGCACACTCTAGAGCAAAGAAAAAAAGCAAAGGTGATAGTGCATCTCCTTGATTTAGCCCACAGTGAATTGGAAACGCATCTGACAGAAACTAATCCATACGGACTCTACTATATGTTTCACTGAGACACATTTTAATTAATCGAACTATAGTTTCTTGGGAATACCAAATTCAATAATAAGAATAAGAATATCTCGGTTATTTATTTGCTGCAATATTGTTCTAAATTTGATACTGGCTATAATTAGATTCAAATGTAACATTTATGAGTGAATTCTTGTGATTTTGAGCATCCCATAAAACTAGAATGTACTTGTAAGAGCTCTGTTACAGCAACATTTGAATGGTTTTGTGTCTGTTGCCGTATGCTGTTTAATCTGTTCTATTCTGTAATCCTATTGCACGGCGTGGATTACATTTATAATCGCAACTAAAGAGTATTAATATTAATGTAGCGACAGCGATTCAATGAAAGGATGTTAACTCGAGACAATAATGAAACTGATTCATTGCATACACATTTATTACTGCATTGTTGCCTCTGTGTCACGGATAAACCAGCGTAAATGGGAGCGTCAAACGAAACATGGCTTTATATTATGTGTGTCCCTCGGCCACTATTTATACAGTATGTTTCAGTATCAGTGCTACAATTATACAAAGGTGTGAATATGAGCAACATGGAGAAGGTTTTGGGGCAGGAAAGAATTTATTCTTTGGACGTTACTACTATTTTAAATTGCCATCATTAGATGATATTCTCTTAGGTATTACAGTAAAGGCTGGTTCATAATAAACCGGAAACGAGAATCGGAACGAAAACGAAAACGGTAAAATTGTTAAAATGTATACATTTAAATGTGAGCATTCACAATTCACGAAAAGCTTGCCGGAGCCCGAGATCGGGAACGGAGATTTGGCCAAGTTTCAACTTTGGCGTTCACGTTTTCGATCACAGCCCACTAAATTCATTCTATTGCCATCTAAAAGCTATTTTGTCGTCGTATATTTTGTAGCAAAAAGACCGTGACATAACCGATGCATTATTTTGTTCTGTGCTGTGCATAATGGAGCAAGTTTTATTTGATGAGATTCTAATATTGAAATCCTCATGTTTACGATAAGCGGAGCGCCTCGTATAAAGATGAGAAAATGCAGGAGAATACGTGGCTTTCAATAGCTGCATCTTTGAACACCGATCGGAAGCGAATCATATTTTATTACTGTATTGGTTGTATTACACACTACATATTCAAGTTTCAATTCAATAACTACTGTTGTGTTCATTTTTGTTCTATTGCAAATATTTCTTCTCTAATTATTTTACCTTATGGTAGACTTAAAATAGGTTGTGATAATAAAGATGCATGGGCATATTTATAGTACCGTACCTAATGAAATGTTTCAGTTGAAATTTCGAAGCTGGTTAACCTGTGTTTATGTTGGCTGTCTTGTACTCAGGAGAGAACGCCATTGATCAGTTATATACAAATAACATCAGAATGCATAATATCGACTTTACATATCGTTATTGACATACATATCGATATGCATAGTCGTCTACGTTCTCGGTTTATTGCGAATTAAAAATTTTCATATTCACGTCCTCTGCTTCTCGTTTTCATTCTGGTTCTCGTTCCCGGCTTATTATGAATCAGCCTTAAATCAAATAAAAACTATCAAAAACTCTGTAGTGAAATTTAACCATCATTGTTGTCATGTAGATCTCATTCTATAGGTAGTGAGAATTTTCGCTGAGAGAGTTCCCTATTCATTTAAATACTTAGAAGAATGATCTATAATACAATATCCCAATTAAAAGTCAAGAGCGTTTCAAACTCATATTCCTAACTTAATCAAAAATTTCAACCCTAATAAATAATAATCCTGGTGATTCACACCAATATTATTATTATAGCAAAGTTCATAATATTTTGTATTTGAATTCAATCGTTCAGACAAATATTTAATAATTCTTAATCTTTTCCTCTAAAGCCTAACATATTTATCTATTAAGGTTTTATGATCAACATTATCAAGCGCTTTTCTTATATTTAAGGAAATACTAAGACAATTATTCCTTCGAATTGCAATTTTATTTTAAAAGTAATAAAATAAAATAATTTTTTCGATACTTCAGTTAACCAATATAGAACACATCAACAGTAAATATAACTGTAAAAATATATAGTAAAAAAACTCTGATTTACATAACCGTAAACGGATTCTCTAACAGTTTTTTCCATAAAGGCTTTACCTATGACCAAAAATGTATTTAAAATAGGCTTAAGGACTTTACTAATAGACGGTAGTATATTATACACACTACTTAAAGGGTGTAATTGATATCTTGTTATCTGAAGAGTTCTATCAGTGAGGAAGTGTGTTGTGTTAGTGAAATGTGTAGTGTCAGTGAAGTCTATTGTGTAAGTGAAGTGTGTTGGTGTCAGTGAAGTGGCTGTACAAAGTATTTGAACAGTGAAATGGTTAGAAGTGTTAGTGAAATCAGGTAGAATCAGTGCAGTGAGTGAGTTGACGGCGAAATAAGTGTAGTGCCGAAAGGTACATATGCACATATGAACCTGTCACACTCGTGGGTCTTAGTTCGAACTTAGGGTTAAGATACAAATTAGATTTACTTTAAATGTTATTTTAAGTGACCATGCTTCATTTAATTTAGGACTCCTTGTTGTTATTATTATTATTATTATTATTATTATTATTATTATTATTATTATTATTATTATTATTATTTTATTATTATTAATAATTATTGTGTTGTGTTTATTATTAATTGTCATTATTGAGTGTAATTAGTTACCACTGCCACCGGGTATATACCCATTTGCAGTGTGAATAAATACATACATACATATTACTCTGATGCACATTCGCCAGCTGATGATATAGGCAGACCTCAATGAAAAATTTCGATACGACAGGACAAGCTTACCAGCTTGTAACTGGCCGGTTAGAAGTACCTTGCACTGTTTAGCGTCTCGAAAATATTAATCTCAACAGCTAGCCAATATCTGCGAATTTTTCAGGATTTGTAACTAAGAATAATTTAAATTGTAACTTATGCGTTAACATTTGGAACATGTTCGTTAATTTATTTTGTTCCTTCCTATTAACTGCGAGACTTTTACTCTATATTTTCCACAAAACATAGTAGATGAATATTACGGGAACCAGCCATTTAATACTAAATATAATGTAAATGAAATTTAATTTCTCTAATGAGTGGACGTATCTGTAAAACACGTTCAAATATTTATCATGTGTAATAGCACATTAATATTATTTTCTAACACATTACCGATAATTCCATTCCACTATGGGCTGGAATTTTATTTTTAATTTTAATTAACTAATTAATATATTAATTCTGAACTAATCCGATTAAATGCTTCGCAGCCTGTTCGTTCATTAGATGACCTTAGAACCCGTCACTACTGAATATCCATTGTTCGTCCACAATTCCAGCTGAGGCGAAAGACTCGGATTGATCCATTACGCGAAAGGCAAGTGTGACAAATGTTTCATGAAGATGACACATACTTTCTTATTGTACTCGTATGTTTTACGCTTTTAGTTAATTAATTTTTTTTCCTGAATGATGATACTCTCTACTGTATTATTCATTTTCTATAGCTTTTCAAATAACATATAGGCTATACTAAATAGGAGGACTGTCCAGAAAGTAAGTTTCCCTGGGGGAGTTTACACAAAGAAAACTCAAATTTATTAAAATACTTATTGGAAGAAATACAGCAATTGTTGGGCTATTTTTCAACATATTCCCCACTGGTATTGAGACATTTGTCATACTGTAGTAGATCTATCAACTTTTGTATCCCTGTGACGAAGTCTGCCGCCTGGGATCGAAACCAGTGTGTGATAGCTGTCTGCACCTCTCTCTTGATCGCACGGTATGACAAATGTCTAAATTCCGGTCGGGAATATGTTGAAAAATAGCTCAAGAATTGCTGTAACTGTTCCAATAAATTGTTTCATGAAATTGTATTTTTTTTTCTGTAAATGGGTCCAAGAAAACTGACTTTCTGGATGGCCCTCGTATATTATTTAATTCTTTATTTCGTGATGTCTTTCCGTACCCTTCTATACGGACTTACAAACCAGACATACATACATACATACATACATACATACATACATACATACATACATACATACATACATACATACATACATACATACATACATACATACATACATGTCCACAGCTGTGGAGTAACGGCTTGCAAGTCTGGCCGCGAAACCAGGTGGCCCGGGTTCGATTCCCGGTCGGGGCAAATTACTTGGTTGAGGTTTTTTCCGGAGTTTTGCCCTCAACCCAATATGAGCAAATGCTGGGTAACTTTCGGTGCTGGACCCCGGATTCATTTCACCTGCATTATCACCATCTTATTCAGACGCTAAATAATCTAAGCTGTTGATAAAGCGTCGTAAAATAACCTACTAAATTAAAAAATACATACATACATACATACATACATACATACATACATACATACATACATACATACATACGTGCCCAAGGAAGAATGGTAATTGTTTGGGACATCATATTAGGCCTGTCGGTTTTTTGTAGAAAAATATTCATATGAACGTGTATAGATACGGAATTAAAATTTGGAGCGAGTCTTGATAGGAGTCCACCTGTATATAAGTAACAATCATACGTCTGTCCGCAAGTAGCATATATACAGGATCTCTTGTTTACTGCACATACAATAAGGGATCTCCAAATTTTATTTCCGTACGAGTTGCAATCAATGTATTTCCGAACTGCACTTCTATTTACTGTACCATTAAACATACATGCGCGTATCACTGAGATCATTGTTTCCATGTCTGAAGAGTTACTCTATTAAACAGCGTCAGATTGTCTATAAGAACTGAGCTTCTACGCGTCATTTTGCGCAAGCATGTTAAGGACTTATTGCGATTTTCCCCGAATCTCTTCATATACGCCTTATAGCTAGTCTTCTTCTCTACCTTTTAAATGATCCATATAGTATAGGTTCCAGGCGTTTTCCCTGTTCTACATAACCTTCAGTTACGGCGTCAACTGCCACAAAAAGGTAAAGAAGTCAGCTTATATCAAGGATTCACTCCCGTAAACATCTGGGTCAGACATCATATAGCCTTTTCTAGTTCCGAGTGGAGAGATGCGCTGTAGATGACCGGTAATGTTGCTCCTGTACGAGCTGTTCCAGGCAGAACTCAAGACAATAACCACTGTAGGCGATGCCATAGTGAGGTTGAAACTTTGGCTCATGTCTTGGGTTCATGCCCATTTGACGAAACTCTTCATAACAGCAGGCATCACAAGATCAGATCTGTAATCGCAAAATGCCTTAAGCCCAATGGCTACAATACCTATGAAGAAGTCCATGGAATAGCGGATACTGGAAGTCATCGGCGTATTGATATTATAACATTTAAACCTGGAGAGACAAAAGGTTATATTCTGGATCCGACCATCAGATTCGAGACGCAACAGAATCAACCCGAGGAGGTCAACCTAGAGAAAAGGGCAATTTATGAACCAACTGTCCCTTATTACAAAACATCATATAAACTCAGGGATATAGAAGTCATCGGATTAATGGTGGGCGCTAGAGGGACCATAAAAGAATTCGTCTCTTTCTGTCATAAATGTATAGTCTCAACAACAATTAAGGAAATTTCTATGATAGCTTTGAAGGGTTCTCTGCAGATTTTACGGCGACACTTGTACTTCAATTCAGATTACAGTTGAGTTTTCACAGTATATTTTATTGTTTATCTGTTTTCTATTTTACTGCAAATTTTCATTATTGTAAACATTATCTACTGTAAATTTCAGTTTATTGTAACCAAACTTCATTTAAGACATTTTTAATGTCACATCTTAAATGTTATTGTTTAACATTCTTTGTCTTTGGCAACCTCACCAAGTTGAGGAAGATAATTAATGAAATTAAATGTCCTGTGTGTTGCCTACATACTGGGCAGTCCAGAAACTTATTTATTGCCCCTTGTACGCGGTCTATACCAAACTACTTTCGAGATAGGATAGAACTGTTTGAATTCAAAGCTTCATTTGTATAGTATTTCGAATTTGGCACTACAGATGTGTGCACATATTATGAGGTGGCGATTCATTGAATAGGAAACTTATTACTTACACAGCTGAATTGTTATTGTGAACTGTAACTTCACTATTGGGTGTGTTATTACAGTTTTTTACTGTGACAATAACATTGCAGATGTGGTTTTGAAGACGCACAAATCTTCCCAAGTGCGGAATAAGCAGTAGATATGCTGACTGTTACGGCTTCTAAGATTGTTCTTCCAATGCCACCTTAGAAGAGAACCGTCGACGCGCAGAATTCCTGAGCGCAGAGTATTTGACAGAGTTTTCAATACAATGCTTGAAACTAGTATGTTTCTTCTCCGATATGGATCCGAGCAAATGTAAATTTTCGTTCTGTGAGGGGATTTTACAATGTTTCATTTGTTCGGACCAAATTTCTGCACATTTAAAGGACAAAACTAAAATTATTTAAATCATTTATCATCATTTACTGCCCTCCTAAGGAGTTAGGTACAGCTTACAGCAGTAAAATTTTGGAAATATTCATATTTTTTTCTAAATTACTGTATCTTGTACAATAATGAATGTTGGTATGTGTAAAACACTGTCCTTCTGCTATATGAAAAAAAATATTTTTATGATTTAAAAAAATATTCACTTATTTTTTTCTTTTTTTCAAAATTCAGTTCACTGTGCAATGATTAAGCCTTACCCACATAACTAAAAAACTATCCAACATTCTGTGGTGAAATTTTGTGTCTATTTATACATGTCATATCAACAATATGATGCAAGATCACTCCTCTACCTTTGATAGATTGTTTGATGGAAAAATAAATTCGTTTAAAAGTGATCAAATATCAGTATTTTCTTCTAACACAAAACAAAAAAAAAATTAGTTATTAAGGAATGTAGTTGAAAGAGTATGATATTGTAAATAAGAGTTTGAGAATAAAATAAAAGGGAGAGAACATGAAAAAGTTAAAAAGATTGAGTTATGAGGGAAACGCTTCATCACTGCACAGTGAACTGCCACCATTTTTAATTTTGAAAAAAATATAAGTATATTTTTAATCGTAAAATTATTTTTATATATATATATATATATATATATATATATATATATATATATATATATATATATATATATATATAGCAGAAGGACAGTGTTTTACACAAACCAATTTTCATTATTGTACAAGATACATTAATGGAGAAAAAAATGTTGAATATTTCCAAACTTTTTATTGCCGTAAGCTGTACCTAACCCCTTAAATGGAATGAGCATATTGGGAATTAAATGAATGGTTTTCTCAAAACATTTGTTATGAAATGTTTAATATAAAATAATTTTTACCTCGAAACGGAAGTAAAAACGAGCAAATTGTATGGAACTTTTTCGTTTGAAATATCTCAGAGAATAACCCCCTGAAATTAATTATATTACTTACGGTTGATCCTGTTTATTTAGGTGCATGTTACACCTACTATTACGTGTGGCGTTAATCTCATGTTGTATTATAAAAGATGTCCTAAAACTGTATTGAATTTTGTGGGCTGCATAACCATATGAGAGCTGAGATCTGTAGCGTTGTATAATTGCTTATAATGTAACCTGATACAACTCTGAAAGCAGAGAGCGGAAATCGATTTTGCCAGCTCAGTTTCAGTGGATGGGAGTCCTGTGTCCGCAATTAGTGACTGCATAACAAAACCCGAGCAGCTCATTTCTAACACTTGGTGCAGCAAATGTGTCATTCTACTTGATAAGAGAGTGGATGGAATGTTCGGTTGTTATCGATAACGGCGGACTCTTGGTAATTGACTGGCTCTATACTGTTTGGAAAACTAATCAGTGATTTCGACTAAAATACGGCAACCCAAAACATTCCGTCCACCAATATTCTGCTCAGAATTAAGGTGTCAGTGAAATGTGAAGAAACTTGAGATTATCTGCTTCATAGAGTGATCTGCATATGCATTCCATACTGATGGTAATTTCAGTATGCATGTAATTCGACACAGAATTATACGGGAATCACCTCACCGGCCCTGTGAAGAATGCAAAAGGAATGCATCAACTATTACTCACTCCAAAGCTACTGTCCGGACCAGCGTACTTAATACCCCGGGGGTGAAACCTAACCATTTTCCCCCCATTACTACATAAACTAGTGGATTATGGTGATTTTCCAGTTTGCAGGTTGTATTTTGTTTTGCCAACTTCGTTTCGAATTTCGGTATTCAGAAATACTACAACTGATAGTGATTTTATAACTGTCACGTTGGCAGCAGCGGCACAAGTTGTCGGTAGTTTAAATTGTAAAAATTCAAAATGTTCTAGATTTCTGGGTCGATTACTGGGAGCTATTTAAATTTGAACACACTAATAATTAATTAACATAAGTATTAAAATTAATACATAATATTTATTGTATATGTTGCTTTGTGTTGTTACAATTCAAGATTATAGTCAGGTAGGCTAAGTGTAATTAAATATATTTCGTGTGATACAGACCTTGGGTAATCGACAGAAATACCATTTCAGATTTTAATTAATTTCTTTCGTGTTTAGACTTTTATTACAATAGTGGAGTAAATATTCTTAAGCATACATTTCAAAGTGGCATTCGTTTTCGGAATTCGTACTAATCATTTCACGTCACCAAAACAAAAATATATTTTTAGGTTAGGTCTCGTGAATCCTAAACTGTTTAATCAAAGCAATTAATTTCATCTTGTAAGACAAAATCCATTTTAATATTAGATCATACAGTAATCTACTAACTACTAACATAATGTGCGAGAGGTGCAGAAGGAAAATATAGCTACTCTTTCACAAAATTTAACCATTTAGAAAACACCTCCCCAACATAAATATGAGATGTGGTAAATAAGCAAGTTATTATTATTATTAGTATTATTATTATTATTATTATTATTATTATTATTATTATTATTATTATTGTACAATGCATTGTGATTCTACCATCTTCTATTGATATCTAGTATCAGTTGGCAACACTGAAGAAATGGACAAATTAGCCTTCTAGGAACTACCCTTACGCGATCCTCACTATTCTTGAAACCACGCCAGCTTCCGAACTGATAACTTCCATAGTACAAGCTTCATAAAAACATTAACGAATCACTGTCACTGTATTAACCTCTGCGGTAACTGAATGGTGAGACCTTTAGCCTCTTACTAGGCCTACCTCTTATCAGTTCCACTACATCACCACTTCCAACTTCCCCTGTGATGTCCCCCTCCAGGGCCGGTGTGCTAAGTCCCATACTATAGTTAATTTTTGGACAGGTGGCAATAAGTTACGCCACAAAACCATGATTTTTATAATTGACGTAATCCTTGCCGTTGCACTATGACTAAGGGTAGTCTTAGCCTCAAAGAGAACTGAGATATGAGCTTTTATTTGAAATGAACACAATGACGATTAAGTTGAATTACTGAAATGTATTCAGTATCATCCGTCCTCAAGTAGATTCATTATTGTAACCCGGAATTACAAATATGAAAACATAATGAAAAATGGTAGGAAAGCTTAAATGTTCATGAGTCCACATATACATTATAGTACTATAGGATTTTGGCATATATACTCACGCTCCAAATAGTATGACTATAACGTAACACCCTAGTTGTAAGTCGAAATGTCATATATTTCACTGAGTATAGAAGATAAGGTACATAGGCCTATTTAACGAACTTCTCACCAGCTGTACCTGATTTGTATCTCGCTCAAAGCATACCTAGGGTCTAAGACCATCGCTTTCCGAGTTCTTCTATTGATGGCAATTATATCCACCTTCTATGAGAATCGTCTTCAGATACATAATGAATCTCTTCATGCACTTCCCTTCCTGTGGCATATTATAAACTCTAGTGCAGCCATCATTAAACGATTTCTATCAATTGGAAGATAGCCGAACGAGATTATTTTCTTCGAATTGTGTTACATTATCTAGTATAAACTTATTCACCAGAAATTCCTTCCGCGCTGAAAAACTTTGTAATAATTCACAGTTCAACAGATTTCGAGACGCAATTATATTCCCCGTTATTTTTTTTTCACCTAATTTTTGACAGACAATACCAGTGATGTAGCCTAAAGATAAATACTTGAAACAGATCAATCCAAACTAGAGTTATTATAAGTAAATGATATTTCAATGCAATCTCTTTGATTTGAAACAAACTTTTTCAAAGAAATGGAATGAAATGAATAAATGAATATGTCTATACTAACTTTCATAATAGATATTGAACGTGCCCTCCACCAACATCTAGACACTTCTCTGCACGTCTTAACAGGTTCACATAGACACGTACGGATTCCTCACTGGTGATAGTGTGGATACTGTTCCTGATGTTATCCTTCAATTCATCAATAGTATGGGGATTCTGATCGTACACTTTCCCCTTCAAGTACTCCCATAAATATGTCATATGTCGACAAATCTGGTGACCGCGGTGGCCACAAGGCTTTGCTCACAGTCTGCTCTTCACTGAACATCTGATGAATACGCGTAAGTGACTTCCCAGATGTGTGAGATGTTGCTCCATCTTGTTGGAAGAAGCAGTAATTACTCTCTTTTTCTGTTAGTTGGGGATAAAATCCATCCAAGAAGACGGATAATGCGTTTCGCAGTCATAGCGCACCACACACCGATCAATGCCGGTTTTATCTGCACAACGCTGTAGTATTTCAAGCTCTCTATTTGTTGTACTGCCTCATTTGTAATACGAGTGTTTGCCTTCTTTATTTTTCTTCTGATAACCATGGTCATCGTCTCTTTTGCATTTATCCTAGTTCATAATGCTCAAAGTTGGTATTTAGCTCCAGTAGCATGTCGCTTAGTATCGTCTCCTCGTCTAAGAATTCCATATCAACAGCAAGTCTTACACACTTTATTCTTTATTTTTCTTTCTTTATTATGTTTCATGTAGGGAATAAATATGGGAAATGCGTGTTATTATTCGGGTGAGAAGCTTTTATCATCTAGTCTGCTGTCAAAAAATCTGAAAGTTAGAATTTATAAAACAGTTATATTACCGGTTGTTCTGTATGGTTGTGAAACTTGGACTCTCACTCTGAGAGTGGAACATAGGTTAAGGGTGTTTGAGAATAAGGTGCTTAGGAAAATATTTGGGCTTGGATGAAGTTACAGGAGAATGGAGAAAGTTACACAACGCAGAACTGCACGCATTGTACTCTTCACCTGACATAATTAGGAACATTAAATCCAGACGTTTGAGATGGGCAGGGCATGTAGCACGTATGGACAAATCCAGAAATGCATATAGAGTGTTAGTTGGGAGACCGGAGGGAAAAAGACCTTTAGGGAGGCCGAGACGTAGATGGGAGGATAATATTAAAATGGATTTGAGGGAGGTGGGATATGATGATAGAGACTGGATTAATCTTGCACAGGATAGGGACCGATGGCGGCTTATGTGAGGGCGGCAATGAACCTTCTGGTTCCTTAAAAGCCATTTGTAAGTAAGTATTATGTTTCATGTGTTATTTTTCTGGATAATTTTATACACCTTTTCTATTTCGCCGATATTTATAATCTCGTGGCATACAGTTACATTCCTTCCTTTCCTCATGTCATTTATTTCATATTTAATTTAATTAACGTATATTTAATTATAAAGTAGTTAGTTCACATTCATAAAAGTAATATTAGGTCAGTGAAACATATGGTAATGAAATCTCACTTAACAATTTTTGTAGGTAGCAGACGCGAATTTTGAAGCAATTATGGGCGATGATACATCACATTCCCAGATGCAATACATTTAACAAAACTGATTGTTTACCTTTGAGCTCATGAGAGCTAAGTCAACAGCTGCCGGAATCAATATAAATCCAGTAAAGGCCGCGCCATTGTTAACTCATTTTATTACATTTCCAATCTCATTTCAGAGACTTTCGTAGCAATTCCTTTTATGTTATCCAGTAAACACTCCCGTGCTTGACATGAGAGGTGTTCTATACTACACACTCCATAATGGAGACTTAAACATTTTATTTCAATAGAAATCACGATTCTAAAGCTACAGTCCCTTCTCGGAAGCACACTTATTGAAACGTGAAGTCAAACACAGACGAACACAATTCCTATAGTTATAAGTGTAATATAGGAATGATTAAGGATTTAATTTTCAGATTCATTTCAGTAAAATAGTTGACCTTACTTTTGTGAGTACGTGTCTGAAAGTATTTTTAACTTAGCTCTTTGAGTGTAAAAGCACTGTAGAGTAATGGAAACAACTGTAACGAAACAAGATGGAGTGGTCAGAATACGACTTTACTTGGAGAAAATATAACAAAAAAGCAGTATTTCATCATAATGTTTCAAAAAAAAACATACATGGGCTGGAATTCGATTTTCTGTTGTTGAATCCATAGCCTACATTTTTGTTTTACAAGAGAAAGCTATAAGAATAATGACTGTGATTAATAAAAGGACACCTTATAAAAAGATTTTTCAAAATTTAGAAATCTCGATCTTATATTGTGGATATATTTTTCTTTAATGATGTTTTATATGAAAACAGAGATACACAAAATTAAAAATTTGCAAATGTAATCTTCATCTTACGATGTTTGGTGACGTATACACGTCCGTTGATGTGACATATTAATGAATTTAAATACTATTATAGTCACAATCATGCCATGGTATGAAAGAAAAATTTCACAACCTCGAGCGGGAGACGAACTCGATAGCTCAGTGGTAGAGCGCCTGACCGTAGAACAGGAAGTCGCAGGTTCGATTCCCGCTCGAGGTTTGAAATTTTTCTTTCATACCATGGCATGATTGTGACTATAATAGTACTTAAATTCATTAAAAATTTGCATTAGATATAAGAGTTCATTACAAAATGGCGTAAATTCGGGTGGCACTTGTGCGAAGAGAGCTGATTTGAAACATTAAGGAGAATCTGTGAATATGTATCGAATGTAAAAAAAATGATGAAGTCGTGCGTTTGGAACAGGCACTGATGTAAATATCATTGTTTTAGAAAGATTTGTACAATACAATAATACTTAAAAACAGAAAATAAAGAACTAAATTTAGTACAATCAAGACATTCATTATTTTAATACAAGACATAAATCAGATCTCCATCTACTTCTATTAATCCAAGCTGTTATAAAAAGGTCACTTGATAGTCTCCATATAATTTCTGGTCAATACACCGTCCCGCTTAGAGGGATTGAGAAAGAAGTGATAATTTCAAGTGTAAATAATGGTTTATTAACATATCTTTTTACATAACTTGATGTAAAAACTCTCCGAGTTTCGAAGAATGCTCAGTGCAACTCGGTGTGTGCGCCTTGAGTTGCTCTCTAGACATCTGAACGGTATTCAACCTCCCCCCAATTGTTCCGTAGCATTTCTGGAATCATTAGCGCCGATGCATTTGTGATGTGTTGCCTCAGTTCCTCCAAAGTGTTAGCTCTTCCTCTTTGGTACACAGCATCCTTCACAAAGCCTCAGAAAAACAAGTCCAAGGGGGTCAGATCGGATGACCTGGTTGGTCAGGCAATGGGTCCTCGTCTTCCGATCCACCTGTCCGTGTACGAAGAATACGGCGTTGTACTCGCGTAACAGATTTTTCTTCTGCTAGCCATAGCATACACTGAACTTTCTGTTGTGGTGTCCACATGTTGACCATGGCGTGTTCTCCTACAAAATGGCGCCAGGCTTGTTTTAGCAACCAACAAACGAAAGTCACGCATGCAGCTGTTTTTAAACTTTGTTGTATAAACTTGGACAGTTTATCTATCTTGTCAGATGTAATCTCAACGATATCTTTATCTGGTTTTAAGTGGTGAGCATTTATTTCTCGATCCCTCTAAGCGGGACATGGTGTGTATGTCGAGCTGAACATTGAAATAAACCTAGCACAAAATGACTTAAGGATGTAGGCTATAGGTATTTTGAATTGTAGTGAATTTTCGGGGGATTTTGAAATCTGAGCTATTTCTCTTAAGTTTTTTTTTTTTTTTTTTTTTTTTTTAAGAAAATGTGTAGCTATAATGTGTATCTAACCTAGGTTAAAACACGTATTTCTCAATACAATTCACACAACTCACTGAAATTCACAATTTAAATTGTGTCACCGGCTCAGTGAACAACTGATAATGCAAACCCATGCACTGTATGCTTTACAGAGCTTAAAGTGAACAAGAAGCCGAGAAAACTCAACGCACTGCCTGTCAACGTCAACCTCAAGGATCGGTACCAATGCTGGTAAGTTAGGTTTGACTCACTGTGTTTATGATGCCATTGAGTTATTGAGTTCACCATGGTACTAGCAGTAAAGCAAACCTAACAGGTGGCAGCATAAACGGAAGCGGTGTTGTTTTTAAAAAACTATGCTGCTTTGGTCCCGCGCCGTGGCGTCGCGGTCTAAGGCATCCCGCTTAGGACTCGCGTTACGGAATGCGCGCTGGTTCGAGTCCTCATGGGGGAAGAAATTTTCTCATGAAATTTCGGCCTGTGTATGGGACCGGTGCCCACCCAGCATCGTGATGCACTTGGGGAGCTACGATAGGTAGCGAAATCCGGTTGCGAATACCAGCTATAACGGCTGGGGGGGATCATCGTGCTAACCATACGATACCTACATTCTGGTTGGATGATCGTCCACCTCTGCTTGGGCATGTGGGCGTGAGGCCAGCAGCCGGCTGGTCGGTCTAGGCCCTTCACGGGCTGTAGCGCCACGGATTATTATTATTATTATTATTATTATTATTATTATTATTATTATTATTATTATTATTATTATTATTATGCTGCTTTGTGTAGCAGTACAACAGTGTCACCGATCTATGGAAGTACTGACCTACAGTTTTTTACCTTGACATTCATCAACTAGAAATATATTTTCTTTGTGAAACTACATAATATGTAAAGTGCATATTTTAACAGTATATTTTAAATACATTCCCTGTCCTTCCTGCAGAGCAAGTGGGCACTGTAATAATTGATATTCATGTTAGCAATGCGAGGGTTCGGAGATGACGTCATTATAGAGGCGTTTGTTTCCCTACAATAAGGAGTCTGATCATAAGATCATATTCCAAATTTCATTTAGTCTCCTACATACAACAAAACACACGAGATGCGTTGTTTCTTTTAAAATTATTCAGAATGACGTCCATTCGTTGAAACTGAACACCAGACCACGCAGAGCTGAATATCCCTTGTGTTGTTTTAAATAATTGCTTTCAAAACATTCATTAGTATTGAAAATAAAAAGCTAATAGTAACACAATACATTTGAAGAATATAATACCGTGAACGTCACCACATCCGATTTTATTTACGTCAGCCAGACACAATGTATAAAGGACTGATACAATATGCAGCGCCTATCGATCTGACTAAAACCGGCTAGTTCAGCTCGAAAACACATGTATACCGCGTTCTGAAAGTGGGATCCGTGTACCTATTGTCCATTCTCTCTAATTGATTGACGCCAATTTATAGAACATGTCATTCATTTAAAATAACTAGTTGTGATATTAATAGCAAAATAAAAATATCACGCCCAACAATAACAGAGACCCTGTTTGTACTTGATTAATGTACAACAATAAACTATATTTGCTACTCGCGATATACGTAACGGCTATGACATAGTTTAAAGTAGTCTGCAGGGTTCCTATCCCGTCTATGACATCGATATCCATGTTAATATTAGTCTATATCTCCTACATAGGAGCCTCACAATGTGTTCTTGTAATAATGTGTTAATTCAACAGAAATTTTAGATATGTATTAGGAAGAGAATCCTTCACAACATCGGGTAGAAACCCAGTTAGAATGTTTGTACTCAGGTACTAGGTGACCATTTTGTGTGTGGAACGTAAATAGCGGCGCTGCGATCTTATGTTGTTACCACAGTCTAGTATATACAGTCACGAAGCTCAATATGTAGTAAATATGCATCCATAGATATAAGTAGCGTGCAAAGTAATCCGAACACGATATATTTTTACATTTTCTGTCATTGTTGGCCTCACAGCTGCTCATACCGCTTTAATTGACATCTGTAGCACGTGTAATTCCATTGTTGAAGGTCTGTCATTATTTTTTTTATAATATGAGACATTTTGCCTGTCGTTTTGTACTTATAAGCATTTCAGTTGTGTTGAAGACTTAATACTGCAATCCTGTGTACATTCTGTCGTCTTCACAAATGGATACAACTCCACGAAAACGGTCTAAAATTATAACATTAGCAGAGCATTCTTCTATGACACAGAGGCAAATTGCTGCAGAATGTCACATCGGTTTGGCTACTGTTAATTCGATCATAAAACGATACAGGGAGACTGGATCCATCACATCCCAGAAAAAAGGAAACTGTGGCCGGAAAAGGAAGACTTCACCTGCAGATGATCGTTTAATTGTCAGGAAAAGTAAATTAAATCCTAGACTAACTGCTGTCGACTTAACCAGCGAGTTAATGGCTACCACTGGGGCGAATATTCACGTCACAACACTGCGGTGTAGGCTTTTGGAAGCTGGACGAAGGGCTCGCAAGCCTATTGAGAAGCAACTGCTAACCCTTGTTATGTGCAAAAAACGCTTAATGTGGGCAAAATTACATCAACACTGGACAGTGAATGACTGGAAGAATGTACTTTTTACCGATGAGTCTCATTTCGAGGTCCACGGCCACCGTGTTTCTTACATACGGAAAGGATCCGAAAAAGTAACAGCAGCTCATCTCCAACAAGCAACCAAATACCCCCCCCTAAAGTAATGTTTTGGGGTTGTTTTACACATGAAGGGCCTGGAGCATTAATACCTATCAAGGGAATGATGAATTCTGACAAATATATTCACTTATTGGAAACCAGAATCGTGCCCCAGCTGCAAAAAACATTTCCGCATGGAGGAGGTATGTTCCAACAAGACCTGGCACCATGTCATACGTCTCGAAAAACTACAGAATTCTTCAACAAGAAGAATATTCAGGTACTCCCCTGGCCAGGCAACTCACCCGACATCAACCCCATTGAGAACTTGTGGTCAATTTGCAACAGAAGAATGCAAAAAATGGATTGTTCTACAAAGGAGAAGATGATTTCTGCCCTCATTGGTGTATGGTTTCGCGATGAAGAAATGAAGAATATTTGTGGGAAATTAGTGGAATCCATGCCAAATCGTCTCAGAGCTGCTATTAGGAACAAGGGAGGCCACATAGATTACTGAGGTATGCCTTAGATCCTTTTTTTATCCCGTTTGAGTGTTTTTGCATAATTACGTTGTTCGGATTAATTTGCACGCTACTGTAGTTGCTAACCACTGGGATCGCTACTATCGCCTCATTACAGACAATGCGAAATAGTACCGGCACAGTCTATTGTTTCTAGCACCCTCATAACTCAAGCTTTGTGACTGTATATACTAGACTGTGTTGTTACTCTGTGCAAGAGAGAAAGACATAGTCTATGATTAGAATAAGAGAGCGATCGTACTGCACAAGTGACATAACAGAGGCGCGCTGTGTAGTATATCTCGTTGTACGAATGATTGCCGATTTCGAGAGAGGCATTAGCGCTGAGTTATACGATACGATCCAATGTTTATGCTTTAGTTCGCCTACTGCCCGCCGGTAATCATTCGTGCAACGAGTAATACAAGTGACTGTCGTTGTACAAACAGAATGGTCGGGTAATAAAGACTGTGTAAATAAGTTACTGACAACAACGCAACTGCTAATTCAAATGTTTATAACCGAAAATGAACCTAAATATAATTTCAGTGAACTAAATAAGTTTGAAGCCTTGATCATGTGTGCCTAAAATGCTTTGTTTTACTAAAATAGAGTCTAATTTATTACATTTTGATCTTATTGAGGCAATGATGGATGAGTGGAACAGAGAAAAATTCTCTCCGGCACCGGGATTTGAACCCGGGTTTTCAGTTCTACGTGTTGACGCTCTATCCACTAAGCCACACCGGATTCCCATCCCGATGTCGGATTGAATCCTCTCCTTTTAAGTTCCACCTCTTGAGTTCCCTCTAGTGGCCTACCCTCATGCACTGCGTCATAGATGTATGACAGTGGCACAATGCGCAAGCATTTCAGGCATCTAAAATTATATTTTTAGTCCCTAAAAATCCTATGTCTGATCATAAGTGTACTTTCATTATATTTAAGATTCGAATGTCATTAAGAAACTATTATGTCATTACACGAAAATCGGAGCAATGGTTAAATTAAAATTGCAAGAAATCGAAATATCTGAAAAAATCTGCATATGATTGCCTGAATTGTGTATGGTATTAATTAAGAAAATAGTAGAACATGAATAATGTATAATAAAGAATTCATAGTCAATTGAATAGAGTTTTGAAGCGTGTCTAAATAGGGGCGTGGCCCCTGCTGAAGTGATCGGTAATGTATTTCAAGCCTATGACTGAAAACAGTTTTAATGGATCTGCATCTTCACAGAGTTTGACAACCCCATAAATCAAGGCTCCCACTTCTTATCAACACTCCTAAATATCATTTAATCTCTTCGCGTGAAATCGCATTGACAACACTGAATTTAATTAAAGCTTCAAATGTAGTCTGCGCGGAAATGACTATTTTGGACGCATCCTCCATAATAAGATTCTATTTTCGAATGAACATGCAATGGAATGGTTTTTAATCAATATATTAGGCTCTACTCTTCCTTTATGCCAGTAATATGGTAGAATGTTACTCAAAATATTTTCACAGAGTTTTAAAATACATTTATATTTATTTTCACTTAGATTTTAAATGTCAGAACATTTAGTTTGCTAGTTCAAGTCTCTTTACCAAGAAAAGTTATAATGAAATGCAGAATTACCTATAACAAAAAATTATAAGCAAAGAGTGAAAGGAAATTAAAAAAAAAATAATTAACTGAAATAGAGTTCAGAATTTTCCGGCAGATACTGAACGTCATTTTTCAGGAAATATGAATGATTGGATGTTAATATAAGCAAGCTTGTGTACATATTCAACTTGAGTAACAGTTAGCACGCCTAACCATGAAAAGAGCTGGCCCGGTTTCAAATCCTGGTTGGAACAAGTTACCTGCTTGAGATTTTTTCCTGGGTTTCCCTCAATTATTAAGAGAAAATGCTCGGTAACTTTAGGCCCTGGACTCCGGACGCATTTCGCTTGCAATATCAACTTCATCTCATTCAGACGCTAGATAAACATAGCAGTTCATAAAGCACTGTAAAATAACCAAAAAATAAAAAATAAAAATCTTCAATCAAATACTATTGACATATCTTTACCGCTTCTGATATGAAGAATGTTCCTGCTGTGATCATGGAGTAGAGAATTTTCCTGTAATTCCGTCACAAAGTTCGCAGAGATATATTCACCTGCTTCGTGTTATATAGTACAAATAAAGTTCAACGCAAAACATGAAGAATTTTATTTACTATCAAGAATGTGCCTGTTGTAAAAATGATTGGAGGATTTCCCTGTGCTTATTTTACAATACTACTATCTCAGTGGCTCAATACTATAGCGCTGGGCTTGTAATCCAGGGCTCCGGGATTCATATCCCTCTCCAACTGAATTTATAACTTGTGTTGGACAAGTCCGTGATACAGACAACAAAAGGGTTTTCTCCGGGTATTCTAGTTCCCTTGCAACATCCCAAGAAATTATTCTCCATGAACATCTATACTAATAATAAATCTGTAGCCAAAATTTTTCTGGTAATTTTCGATTTTCCAAAAATAATTGGTGTTAACATGTATAATTAACCACCCTGAAACCGAAAATCGCTTTTTTGAAATTGTTATTTGTATGTCTGTCTGTCTGTCTGTCTATCTGTCTGGATGTTTGTTACCTTTTCACGCAATAATGGCTGAACGGATTTCGATGAAAATTGGAATATAAATTAAGTTCGTTGTAACATAGATTTCAGGCTATATGACATTCAAAATACGTTATTTAAAAGGGGGGTTATAAGGGTGCCTGAATTAAATAAATCGAAATATCTCGCTTATTATTAATTTTTTTAAAATACATTACATAACAAACGTTTCTTTAAAAATCATTTCCGATAAGTTGTACTCTTTGCAAAATTTTGATAGGACTAATATTTAATGAGATAAATGACTTTTAAAATTAAAATACGCTATCTAAGGCGGTGTAATGAAATGAAAACAAATGACTTCGTCTATAAGGGGCCTTGGACAACAACAATCGAAAGCTATGAAAAACAGCCTACAGAGAATGTTTTCTGTGTTTGTATGAAGTAATATCGGAACTAAATTAACCGATTTGTATAATTAATTATTAATTCACCATTGGAAAGTGTAGTTTCTCTAGATGGACATAATGCTATAATGTTATTACAGTAACTTCTCAGTGAATCGAGGACAGGTAAGATTAAAATAGCTTCTTATGCACAGAAAACTTGATAGGATATTCTGTACATAACAAAAGTTTCTTTAAAAATTATTTCCGATAAGTTTTATTCTATGCAAGATTTTGATAGGACTGATATTTAAGGATATACAAGACTTTTAAAATAACAATATAATACATTTTCACTGCCGCCTCAGATTATAGCGTTGTTGTTCCTGCAGTAACTCCTATGTGCAAAATATTAAATTTTTAGTAGGAAGAAAAAACACATTTATTCATTCCATGACAATGGTACATAAGAGATCGTGAATTCTTACATTTTCGAAAGAAATAAATATAATTACATATCAGTATATATGGTGTATCACTATTTAAGTTATTTGAAGGGTTCAGAACCATAGTGTTACTGAAGACGTAGAAAACAAGGGATAAAATTAAGTTATTACCGTAATCCAATGGAAACATAGCAAAGAATGTAAAGTTTACACATTAAAACTAAATAATATGTCAATCTTCATTAAACTATGGTTGCATGTAATAACAAATAAGAAACGTGTTAAAGGAATTGTAATTGCACCAAATGAGTGCTCTCTGGACCAAAATGATCGTATTTTAATTATTTAAATACAATTTAAATTAAGTAACATATTAAACGATTTATCCTTCTATCAAACACGAATGTTCCCTGGATCAAACGTCCTATTTTGATTATGTAATAACTTTATATTAATTTCTAACAGGTACAGCGGAACGCACGGTTACGGCTAGTTACTAATATTACGACATTATGTAAACCACCGTTGTGGTGCACTCTGGAAAGTCTCTGACGAACTAAATTTTCCATGCTTCTCGTTACTAGCTACATTATATGAACCACGCTCGTAGAGTCGGGACGAAAAAGGCAAGTTAAGGACCCTTCCATTAAAAAAAAACTTTACAAACATTTGCTGAAAAAAAAAAAACATGCATGTGCCTGATATTGCTTAGTGTGTTTTTTTTTTTCCAGACAAGCATGAAGAATTTTCTTGTGATATTTTTCTCGACAAGAATGTTCCTGCTGTAAAAATTTAAGAAACTTTTCTGTAAATAGGCTACATCACAAAATTGATCCTATATATATCATTTTTAAAAGTTTCGAATTACAGGTAATTTGTTACTTGAAAGTATCATTTAAAATTTCCCCCTGCGGTGGTTCAGTGGTCAGACCTCGGACCTCTCATACAGTAAGCCCGGGTTCGAGTCCAGGTTAGGTGTGGGATTTTTAATTGAAAAGTTCATAGTGACACTTGTGGCGGAGAAGGTCGTAGTTGGGGTTTTTCTCAGAGTTCTCCCGTTTTTCCCCATATTAGGCATATACATCATTCCGTCATAATTTCTCCATTTCTTCATAATTCCATAGCATTCCCGATCGCCGGCTGGCGACGCGAGGAGAGGGCTGACCTAGGGACAAGAGGAGTTGCCTGCTCGACTCTGGATGCGCAGCGAACCCTAGTGTTGTTAGTGGGTTTGGGAATGCGCCTAGCTTGAAGGTTAGCGCAATAGACAGTAAAAGGTCACACTGCTGAGACATAGTACCCCCTCCCGTAAATTCAATTCAATTCAATCATTTAAAAACAAAGGAATATCACTTTTCTTATGGATGTCGACACAAAAAATAAATATCGTAGTTTTAATGTATCTATTTTTGTACACATTTCTACACCAGCTCTATATCCGATATGGAGACTTCATATCATTCTCTTATTGGTGACTGGAGGAGATATTATTAACAGTAACAACTATGTTGCTGTTCAAGTGACGATTATATGTAACACTGTCAGTATTTGATGGTTCGTTCTCAAAAAGCTTCTCAACATTTTTATCGCTAGAGTTTCAATTTAAAAATCATATCTAATTACTCTTTGTGTAACGTCGTTTTTCATCCGGAGTTTTATGGCACCATACTGTTACAATTGTATTCCAATATATTCCACACAACTAGAAAACGGTGTAAGAGATTGCTTATTTCTTTTCGTTGTGTTTTATTAGAAATTCCTGTCATTTAATTTCCATTCATTTCCTCTACTTCTTTTATGTCTGACGAAATTAGACATTCCAGCAATACGTTTCATGATCACAAAGAACACTGATTGTAAATCATAGTCGACCAAGAATAGTTTGTCAGCTGGAGCCAGTTGTGTTGAGCAACAGGAACAAACAGGACTGAATAAAGCGATTGTGCAACGACAGTCAAAATATGCACGTCATCACAGACAGAAAACAAAAGACTATGCGTTATGTGTGTATCAGTCTACTTCGATGTAGCTAGCATTCGTCAGATAAGACCCGCATCATAGCTTGGCTTCAAATTCCATTCAGCTTATATACAGGATGAGTAAAATGTAGCATCGATTACAACTTTTAAACTTTTAGTATTATGAAAAATATTATAAAAAACCAATGTTTTGAACAAAGACAAAATGTTACACATATTTGCAAAACATTTTCATTTCGTACAGGCTGTACGAAAGAGTGAATATATAGGTATTGCAAATAATACACTATAATTAATTTTTGCTCCGGAATCTGCCAGGTCCTGGGTTTGATTCACTAGAATAGGGATCGGCAAAAATGTCACCGTTATCACTAGCAATAGTGACGTTGCAGAGACAGCGCAGTAAACTGTCTTTGCTTTACCCCCTTCCTTACGTCCAACTTCCCTACAACTCCAGTACACAGGTATCTATCAGTGACGGGTTACCTGATCACATTTAGATTGCCTCTTTCTCAAACCTTCAACGTCTGTTCGGAAACGTGTGTTTAAGGAAGAATGGGAGGATAGTATTTGTTGTGCACATGGTGACAATGTAGATACCTCGTGTTCTAGAATTCTAATAGGCACTTATAAATCAAACATCTAGCGAAATTACGACACGTCATAAGATTTCACGAAATCATAGGTAAGCAAGAACATATCCAATGTAATTGTAAACGGAAATGTATGTAGTGTAGACATAATTTTCTTTTCGTAGGGCTGGACGGGACAAAGCAATTAAAACATAAAAAAAAACAAATTTATTAATTTATTTATGTATCGATTTATTCAAATATTCGAATACTCATTTAGGCCTATTTATGTATTCAGTTATTGAAATTATTCAATTACTCATTTATTAATATATTCACTTACTCATTTATTCACGTATTCACTTAGTCATTCATTTATTTATTAATGTATTTATTTATACAAATATTCGAATAGTCATTTATTAATATATTCACTTACTCAATTATTCATGTATTCATTTGCTAATTTCCTTATTTATTCATTTATTCATTCCTTATATTTATTTATTTATTTATTTATTCCAATATTAATTTATTTATGTATTCAGTTATTGAAATTATTCAATTACTCATTTATTAATATATTGACTGACTCATTTATTCTTATTCTCATTTGCTCATTTATTCACGTATTAACTTATCCATTCATTTATTTATTAATGTATTTCTCTATACAAATATTCGAATAGTCATTTATCTATGTTTTCAGTCACTGAAATTAATAAATTACTCATTTATTAAATACTCAATTACACAATTATTCATGTATTCACTCACTAATTTATTTATTTATTCATTTATGCATTCATTTTATTAATATATATATATATATATATATATATATATTTATTTAAATATTCGAATACTAATTTATTTATCTATTTAGTTATTGAAATTATTCAATTACTCATTTATTCATATATTCACTTACTCATTTATTCACGTATTCACTTATTCATTCATTTATTTATCACTGTGTTTCTTTATACAAATATTCGAATAGTCATTTATCTATGTATTCAGTTATTGAAATTAATTAATTACTCATTCATTAATATTTTCACTTACTCAATTATTCATGTATTCACTTACTAATTTACTTATTTATTCATTTATTCATTCACTATATTTATTTAATTATTTATTTATTTAAATATTCCAATATTAATTTATTTATGTACTCAGTTATTGTCATTGTTCAATTACTCATTTAATAATATATTCACTTACTCATTTATTTACGTATTCACTTATTCATTCATTCATTTATTAATGTAGGTACTTCTTTATACAAATATTCTAATAGTCATTTATCTATGTATTCAGTTACTGAAATTAATCAATTACTCATTTATTAATACACTGACTTACTCAATTATTTATGTATTCACTTATTTATTTAATCATTCATTCATTCGTTTTATTAATATGTATATATTTATTTATTTAAGTATTCGAATACTAATTTATTTATGTATTCAGTTATTGAAATTATTCAATTACTCATTTATTCATATATTCACTCACTCTTTATTCATGTACTCATTTATTCATGTATTTACTTATTGATTCATGTATTCATTTTTACATATATTCATTTATTTCTTCGTGTATTTCTTCTTCATATATCCACTTATTGATCTATAAATTTACTCATATATTCACTTACTCATTTGTTCACGTATTCATCTATTGGCATATTTGTTTACTTATGTATTTATATAAACATATATTTATTTATAACGTACTAATTTGTTTTTTTTTGTCATAAAGCTCACAGTCCTTTCTAGTGATCAACTGCGCCCCATTGGGTGCGAAGACGTCAACTGATTCAAAAGCAGACTATCGGCCTTACTAATAAACCGTGTTTATACGACACTTATGCAGAGTTCAGACAAAAAACGATGTATAAGCGATGGATGTATAAACAGGCTGTAACTATACATGGGAATTGTTCTGCAGTAGTTATATACACAAAACCCGTTGTTTAAGTTTGTAAATAGAGAAAAATGCCCGCTCCTCTAACAGCTGTTCGTATCGACTGTCATTTTATTATGATGGTTGCCTTGTAGCCACAGAAGATGAAACCAAAGAGCACAGAATAATTAGAATAATATTGCTGTAGCTTGTACTCTTTGACCAAAATATAGTGTGGTAATCGATCAGAGCCAGTTGTACTATCGATACTTAGCACGGCATACTCGACCACTCTATCGGATACAACAGAGAACCTCAGATATTCTATTACTTTTCGGAATGAAGTAATGACTAAACTATGACGTAACAATTATACTGTTATGCACGACGTATACTGGGTGTTCAGTTCAAAGTGTGTCATGGCTTGCCGTATGCCGTCATGTGGCTAGTAGATGAGCCTAGAGAATTCAGTCTTCCTACACTTCCGCAGAGGTATATTACCTATGTGTCAGAGAAGTTGCCTAGCAAGTAAGGCGTTCATTCTGAAGAGTACTTACCGATACGTATGGTAACGCCGTTAGTGGCAGGAATGTGAACTGTTTCGAAACATGTACTGAGGTGAGTTTTTCTTACTGTCGGGATATGAGGAGAGGGTTAAGACGATTACTTACGCATTTGTTGACATTAATTTCGACGGTCAACATGGACACGGATCATTTGATTTGTGTTGTGAAATGTTGTGGTACGCAACCGATGATAACAAATACCCTGCATACGACTTTCCCGCGCAAAACACAGTTCGAAAGAGGTTATGGTAGCACACAGACCGTACAGACTGCCATCTTTTGCTACGACGTTCAAGTTATACCGTACACGTTCTCAAGTTCAGATTGAACGCCTTGATTAATAGGCAACTTCTCTGACATAAAATCTGAAACTCACTTCAAATCGCTGACTCATCAACAGTGACGTCATGACACACTTTGAAATGAACACCCAGTATAGTGATTATTAGTAAGGAATTTACACACGATTTATAAACGAGCTACTCATTGTATAAGAGAGTTTAACGTCTGTATATAGAATTTTTATTAGTAAGACCGTATATCTTTAAATACTGATGGTGAAAATGCTGACCACGATGTGACTACAATAGGCCTAATGCTTTTGATATCCGTTTTGTAGTGGGAAATTATTAAAAAAAAGGCATGCTACGATTATATAGGAGCAACTGTAGAACCAGAGAATTATAAACTAGAGGAAAACCAAAATCTGGCTTTCTGTAAAATTCTTGTTGTCAATTATGCTACTGAAATAATGAGACTATGACAATGATAATGAAGATGTTTATGATGATCATCATGCATTAGTAACCTATTAAACATAAATACGGCACATGACGTTAAATTTCTATGACACTAATGTAGCGTCCACTCCATTCTGACATCCTTGCTCACTGCATGAATTTTATGGGTACGCTTTGTATAATCTGAATGTCTCTTTGTGCTCCATTTCCTGCAATAAATATCCTATAACCCACTTCGATCATTACAGAACATCATGTACTACACACAGCAGATCAATGAACGAACATAGGTTCACGTAATATGGGATTTAGATCAAATTAAAAGCAATCTTTTTAAAAATCTAGAATCCTTAATGCCGTAAGCTCATTTATTGTATTCTTTCCATGGCGTGTTTCAACTCTGGAATACGTAACATTGATTTTCTTTGCTGTAGCGCAGTAGGCAATTCGAAGTAACTCAGGCATATAATTGTTATTGCCTTTTCCACATAGGCTAGTAAATTCAGCAAATTGCTTTCGTGGCGATAATGGGCAACAGAATTCAATTAGTGTAATTCTGTTGCCCGTTCAATTAGAGGGCTTCAAAGTATGACTAGGTAAGCGTACAGTGCATCCGTCCGTAGTGATATAGCATGCAGAATTTGTTGTTTGCGCAACACTTGATTACCTAAAACGGTTACTCAAAGTTAGCATGTTGGTTGCAATATAGATGCCCAAGTGTTCAAGGTCTTAGGTTATGTAATTTAGAGATAATGATAATGAAAATTACGCCGACGATTTGCTTCTACAACAGCACTCTCTTGTATCGGTGATATTTTGACGATTACTGAAATAAGTGAAAGAAGAACAATGTAATTTAAAATGAAATTTAAGTTTCTTGATTTAGAAAAAAACATTTGGCAGATTACTGAAATAAGTGAAAGAAGAAAAATGTAATTTAAAAAGAAATTTATGTTTCTTGATTTAGAAAAAACCATTTGGCAGATTACTGAAATAAATGGAAGAAGAACGATGTAATTTATGTTTCTTGATATATAGAAATATTTGGCAGATTACTAAAATAAGTGAAAGAAAAACAATGTAATTTAAAAGGAAATTTATGTTTTTGATTTACAAAAAACATTTGGCAGATTACTGAGAGGAGTGAAAGAAGAACAATGTAATTTAAAAGGTAATTTATGTTTCTTAATTTAGAGAAAACATTTGAGAGATTACTGAAATAAGTGAAAGAAGAAAAATATAACTTAAAAAGAAATTCATGTTTCTTGATTTAGAAAAAACATTTGGCAGATTACTAAAATAAGTGAAAGAAGAAAAATGTAATTTAAAAAGAAATTTATGTTTCTTGAAATAGGAAAAAACATTTGGCAGAAATAAATGAAAGAAGAACAATGTAATTTAAAAGGAAATTTATGTTTCTTTATTTAGAAAAAACATTCGGCAGAGTACTGAAATAAGTGAAAGAAGAACAATGTAATTTAGAAGGAAATTTATGTTACTAGATTTAGAAAAAAACATTTATCAGATTACTGAAATAAGTGTAAGAAGAACAATGTAATTTAAAAGGAAATTTATGTTCCTTGATTTAGAAAAAACCATTTCGCAGATTACTGAAATAAATGGAAGAAGAACAATGTAATTTATGTTTCTTGATATATAGAAATATTTGGCAGATTACTAAAATAAGTGAAAGAAGAACAATGTAATTTAAAAGGAAATTTATGTTTTTGATTTAGAAAAACATTTGGCAGATTACTGAAATAAGTGAAAGAAGAACAATGTAATTTAAAAGGTAATTTATGTTTCTTAATTTAGAGATAACATTTGGCAGATTACTGAAATAAGTGAAAGAAGAACAATGTAATTTAAAAGGAAATTTATGTTTCTTGATTTAGAAAAAAACATTTGGCAGATTACTGAAATAGGTGTAAGAAGAACACTGTTATTTAAAAGGAAATTTATGCTTCTTGATTGAGGAAAAACATTTGGCAGATTAAAAAATCTGAGAATAAGTTAACATATTACAATACTGCATGTACTGAACATTGAAATTAAATGTTAGAAACATGTTTAACAAAGAAAAAAATAGAATTGAGTCACACAAAATAATCACAAATAATTCAAATTCGCACTATTGGGTCAAAATATAACCTTTCCCCCCTATTTCGAACAGACATAGAATGGAATAAAATCGTATGCATTTACTTACGGTTATGAATCTTTGTAGTTAACTAGTAGATAAAAATTTTCTTCCATATTTCTATCACTTTCTGCAATGAAAAAAAATTCCTTGAACCAAATATGGACGTTTATATCCCTTTCAAAATTCAGATTGTGTGGTATTGTATGTCATTTTGAATACAGTAACAGTTTCTCATATTTTCTCATGTAAAGCTTAGGAGATAATTCATTAATCTTCAGTAGTCACGTGATATTTTTATACGTCAGTAGTCGCGTGAATTAGAATAGTAATCCATACAAATTAGTAACTAAGAAGTGAGTAGGAAACGCAAAAAATAAATACACCATTATGTGTTTTAGGCTATTATTATAGCCTATTTGAAAAAGTCATAACGCATTACCATAAATATATGAATTCATGCATGTAATTTTATATACTTCATCTTATGTAGGCCTACTGTTATAACTACTCCTGTTGTGTAGCCACGTTCATCGTGAGCATTATTTTTCTACTGAAATTGCTCTTCAGGTTGTGTTCCCACGTAAATTTCAAGATTTTAGGTAGTCTATAAACTATTGTAAAAATCTCAATTCCGTATTTCGCTGGTTTGGCTGAAATATACAATCTAAACCAACATCGCTGGAATGATGTAGCTACATGCTCTAAGTCACTCTATATTCAGCAGACTCCCTTTACCTTTCCGCGTAGGCATCACCATGATTCTTGAATCCCAGTCCCAGGAGCTACCATGAGCTCAGAGGTGAGCCCAATATGCTATTGTATTGCTATTGTTCCAATTTTGATAGCTCTGCAGTTTAGTATGTGCTCTAAGCTGATAGTTAAAATTTCTTCTGTGCAGAAAACACATTTTGATGATATATAAATTCCATTTCTGAATAGATACTCTGCCAAATGGTCAAGTCCAGTTACTGATCTGAAGATAGCCACTGTTATCCATCCTGGAATATTAGGAATATATTTTTATTTATTTATTTTTAATTTGGCAACTACATTTATTTTTCCTAACTATATTATTATTATTATTATTATTATTATTATTATTATTATTATTATTATTATTGATTATATTTATAACAATTGAATAAGAATGTTAGGAATAATTCGGTCAATTACTTTATTCTTTTTCAACACCTGACTCTCACAAATTGGTAATACTTTTGTAAGAATCAATTTTCCATAAAATATTATAGTATTAATTCTTGTAAATTAATCATTGCAATCTATGTTCTTCATTTTATTGTTATCTCAATTATTTAATTTGTAGGCCTACTATAGTTGTTCATTTTATTGTATTAATTGTATCACTGTGCTTGACTTTTATTGGCCAATGGCTGTTGTCAGCACATGAATGAATGAATGAATGAATGAATGAATGAATGAATGAATGAATGAATGAATGAATGAATGAATGAATGAATGAATGAATAAATAAATAAACCATAATTATTATTATCCTTTTATGTTTTATACAACTAATTTTTCTTTATTAATGATACTGCTGAATAAAACAAAATGTGAGAATGAAATCTTTAATTGCTTTATAGTTTCTTTCTTTGTCCTAAAGTCTGCGTTTTCATTTCTTTTGAATCGACAGTGAGATGGTATCCATTGCAAAGCATCCCTTTTTTCCTCTCTTTCCCTTTCCCTTGCCAATGGAACGATATCCTGAATTGCAGGTACTTAATAATAAAAATGGTATTTTTTAAATAAATTTATTTCCTAATTGTATACCAACACACCTGCAATAATTCATGTTTCCATAAGCAGCATTCTGCTCTCCTCAGTGTTTTTATTACTCTGAATTTCAGATTTTCAGATTCCCTTAAGGCACAGTCATTCAGTTACTTAGGCACGAGAATTGTTCCAACTTTCTACATATGTAATTCAACACCAATTATCATAGGTTTGGTCTTGGAAAACATCGTTGAAATATCTTCCAGTCGGTAACTTAATGACACTTAAAAGGGATAATCAATAAATTACATTTACAAAAGAAATTAATAAAAACTTAAAATTTATGTAAGTCAAATATCATAGTACCTTGGCAACCGTCGGAAGTGATCGTAGGATTTGAAAATATAAATTATATTTGAATCAATACTTACACCAATTCTCATCCAGTTTGCATCAGGTGAAGCATTACGGGACAGTTGATGTAGTTGTGTGTGGGAAGGGAGGAATTGTTGAATTTCCCATTATTTTGTTAGTTATTTTCACGCCTTTTCAATCGCATTTAAATGCATTAAAATCCAAATGCTTATATGCATATTGACTGGGTCCAATTAAACTTTAGTTGGAATTCCAGTATTCGGTGTGCAATAACAAAATTTTTAGATCTATTATCTGTGACTAGACAAAAATTAAAACTGCAGCAGCAGATAATGGAATTGATATATCATTCATAACCATACAACTCTGTGTTGAATGGAAGGCTCCCACCGTCCGGTTAGAGTTCTGTTGTAATAGAACAGAAGCATTTGATGCGCTATTCAGTATGTTGTTTGTTCGAGCTCCTGAAATAACAGAAATTCCTTAAAAATGTATCATTCTGAACTAGAGAAAAGTTTCACGGACTTATTCCATTCCTAATATAATTATCATGATCATGATGATGATGATGGATGATGATTATTATTATTATTAGTATTATTATTACTGCTATTATTAATATTATAAAGATTATTATAAATATCGATAACTTATTATAATGACTATCATTATTGTTATTAGCATTGTTATCATTATTACTGTACTCATTAACAATATCATTGTCATTATTACTATGATTATCATTATTATTAGTAGTGTTATTATCATTACGATTATCATTACCATTATTAGTAGTATCATCATTATTATCATTATCATTATCGTCATTATCATTGTCATTTTTATCATTATCTTTATTAGCATCATAATTTTATTATTATCATTATTACTATTAATATTATTATTACTACTATTATTATTGGCATCGTCAATAGTTACTATTAATTACGCATTTTATATTTATATTTTAACAGCGGCAAATGTAAAGCAGTCATCGTATATCTCTGGGATTCAGTCGGCCCTTAACAAAAATATATAAAAGAGATATATATCCCGGATTATATGAACTGATATACCCACTACTACTCAGCGTCGATTTTATTCGATAAATTAGGACCATAACATTCCATCACTTGGAGGGTTTTTCGGAGTTGCTAACGGCATAACTTTGTCTTTCAATGGTAAGTGAACAGAACAGAAGCGATTATATTTTTTCATAAGCAATTAACATGTACTTAATCAGTTCCAAACAACGGTCTTCACGCGAAGTTTTACTGAACAATGGCTATCGTGCAAATTTCTCGTTCACCAAATGGAATGAGCATCCTCCATGGAGATATATCGCGGTGTGTCAAATATGAAGCTGTAGTCGGGTGGTCTAATGATAGGAAGAGATATTTCTTTTATATCAAATACGGTATAGCTTCATCTCAGAGATTTCTCCGTTTTTTAAGGTATTTGAACCGAAGCGGTCGAGATCGGCGAAACGTATAATAGGTATTTTGTTACTCACAGACAAACAGGCGTCAAGTACATTAATCCTAAGTGTGTGGGCACTCAACCGGAAGACGAGCGCAAGGCTGTTGAACTCTAGCGTGGGTTTTCCTTGTCGAGGAACGCGCGCGATGGCTTTAGCTAGCCTAAACAAAAGTAGCGTCCTGGGAGCGCGTCACCACGGCAGGTATTTAAACGTGGGGCGAACCAAGACACGCTCTCATACAATTCCCGGCCATTGAGCCGATCGAAGTGGTAAAGTGGATACTTCGTGTTTTGAGTTTGTGACTTACTCGGGAAAATAGTAGTGGTGATTTAACAAGCGTTAGATAAAAGAAAAACGTTGCCGAGATTACAGAGAACACAACAGCCAGTATTCCGTCGTTCGTACTCACGTAGGGACGTGATCATAATAAACCAGATTAGTGGAACTTTACTCCTTAGTTTTTCACATTGTGTTCGTGTGATCGACAAAAATCACCTAAAAATCCTTCACCCACAAAACCACAGTGTCCCTGAAAAGAGATCATCTCCACCGTGGGACAGCATCGTGCATTGGCGTCCCAGATGAGCTAACCGATCTGGACTGTCGGCGACGCGGCAGAGGAAGGAGAGAGCAATCATCGTGATTGGCGCCCACGTGGACCAACACACACGCACTGACAGTCGCAAATGGCGCAACCAACGTGCAGCGCAGAACAACTGTCGCAAATAATAACGAAACATGCACAGTCTTAGAAAAACGTTTTGTCGCACAGATACTTTATAATGTCCCAGAAAGGAGGCAGTGCGCATGAACAGACATGCAACGAAAAAACTAATTTTATTACCTCAACTAGACGTTATCTTGTAAACTAGATCGCACGTTCTCTGATCATGCGCACTGTCTCCTTTCTGGGACTTATAAAGTACTTGTGTGACAAAACTTTTTTTATAAGACTGTACGCTATATCATGGAAAGTCTTACGCAGGTGTATTCAAAAGACAGCTGTAGCGTGGTAATTTACTAACATCAATAACTCCAGAAGAATTAACAGTCTATAAAATACCACAAAGCAGTTTCAACAATCGATGAGTTACATTAACAGGTTATAAGAGAGATTTATTTTGTTTTCAGAGCCTGAAAAAGTGAAGATAATCTTCTTGATAGAAGACAATTCACCTTATCTTCAATCAGCAAATTGCATTTCCACACAGTTGGCTGCTCAACGGATACTCGCATCATCCTCAAGAACAGGGATACAGGGATGCAGAACTGGGGAAGAGAGGGGTGGAAACATGGGGAAAGAGTTTGTTCCCCGTCCACAATCCCCCGGCTTTGAATTACGTATCTCTGACGTCCGCAAGCACACTGAATACATATTTTCTCTTCCCTACCTTATCCAATGAAGTGTGGAGGTGAAAGGAAGAGATGAGTCACGTGTTTCGGCTTGTGACGTGTGCCACAATTGTAGCACACTTTTGCATCCCTGCTCAAGAATATTGCTTTCATTAATTACATAGAGATATAAAGTGTAAAAAATTGCTGAGCCAATATTAGCTATAATGAATTACCTGCGATATTATGTTGAGAAATGAGAATATTTACTAGTGTCACGTAAGACATTTCTCACTTTCTCACTTGGAGAGTAAATTTTTGTTTTGAACTCTGCTTCCTCCACACTCTGGAAGCGAATTGCTATCACTTAACAATTAGTCATATTAGTAAAGTTCTTCGGATCTGATGCCACAAATAAACAGAAACGTTGGTAGAGTGATAACATTATTCTTCACAGATATTACTCCTTTCGATCGAATTGGTGATAGTGACATAATATTTCTCAATATAAGTCCGAGAATTTGATATGGGGTTACCTGACATTCGATTGTTTCCTGTGGCGGAAAACTTTGCAATAAATTCAGTCAGGTGATAAGCCCAAACGGGATCCCAACCGACGCCATAACGTATAGTAGTTTCGGAGCAGTATGATTCCCGGCCTGTGACGTCCTTCATCCCATTACGCGGGAGGTAATGGCAAATTATTGCAATGTCACTCTGCCTAGTAAACATTGGTCGGGTCGTGGTTCCAGTACCTACGGCCTTGTTAAAGGGATACACCTGTATTTGGACAGAACACTCGCCATCATAGGTTTCCTGGGGGTAAAGGCAGTGGACACGTAGAGCTCACATCCCTACTATCATGAATGCCGTTGTTTGTACAGGTGAGAAATATATGGAAATATAAACTATGGAAAAAGAACAAATTTCCTTTATTTATTTGTCATTCATATATTTTTATTGAAGGGATTATTTCTAGATCTTAAACTCTTGACAGCCTGTGGACCTTCTTTGCCTGTTAATGGGGATAATTTTAATTTTACTTACAATCATAAAGTTCTAAAAATCATATTTTTCTTATAAATTGTAAACTTAAAATGTGAATGTCTAGTTTTAATGTTGATTTATATCGGGAAATTTTTTTTTATTACTGTGATATTGCTAGGAATAACATATACGGTAGACAAATTAATTATGTGTTAAACAAAGCTCTATTTATCGGTAGAAATAATGAACAAAAATGTACTTTGGACAGAAATAATGAACAGAAAATTGAGTCTGGAGGTTGTTAATATTTTTTTGAACATTCCCTTATTCTTCATTAACACGTTGATTTTGTCAGGGACGCTGGAAACCAAAGTTTGACACTTTCTTTCAATATCAGCATAATTTAGCCAGATATCAGACAGTTTTTAAATGAGTCCGTGTTTTGTTGTAAGCCTCTTTTTGTTCACTGTTTTCTTCAGTATAGATCACAGATTTTCAATTTCGTGCATATCCGGTCTTCTTGCAGGCCATGGGAGACTACTGTTTTTTAATTATATACTGCAAAAGGTTGAATACCTTTTGCAGTATATAATTAAAAAACAGTAGTCCCAACACAGCCAGACAAAATATACTTAACCATTGGAAAAATATACCAGAAGATGTCAACAATTATATTTACAACGATAGAGACACTGTGAATTATACTGATAGTTGATATGACGAATTATATTATGTTTTCAAGAAAAATGTTTTAGTCTAATATAATTTGTCCACATCTGTATTTTCAAATAACATTTCGATGAGTGTTTATATTTTCTCTGGCATTAACTCCAAGACAAAATTGTCCATTAATAAATTTACCTTTTTTGAAGTTAAATTTAATTACATTAAGAATAAGTAGACTTCAGAAATAATTATAAATTAACGAAAAATAAATAAAATTTGTACATAGGCGAGTAATTAATAACATTACAGGCCAGTGTTTGCCTCAGTTTTCTTAACGATTTTCCCAAAAACTGTTCTCTCCATAACCACTCCACCAATTCTTTATTTCCAATTTATTTACATCTTTCATCAATTGGGTCTTCCTACCATCCTTCCTAATAATTATAATATACTTTTTTCATTTAACAACTTTTTTCGCTGGAGGTGTTTCCTTAGATCCACTGAGATGATAGACTGATTACGAACTGAGGAACAGGAAGATCTATGGAAATAGAGAGTTGTGACTGATTTTAAAACAGTAGGTTACAGTATGTTTAGCGTCCAATATGATAAATATTAACAGGGCTTTAGAGTGATTTTGTATCTCGAGAGATAAAGGACGAGTGTAAAACTATCTAGCTATTTGACCCAGAAAGCAACGGACAACAATCACGGACTAGATTTCAGCTAACCAACCGTTAGTAATGCGATGTAACCAATATTGTTGGATCTGTGTAAACATCGATTGCATACACTGCCGATTGGGCAGCTAGTCTAGTATACGTTGGCGTAGTTGAATCAACAAGCGGTAACAGAATAACTACATAGAAATGTTCAGAAATTCCGATAGGAATGCAATGTGTGACCAAATACCACTTTTAGTTCATAAACGTTAGTTTCGTACTATAACCGAGCTCAGTAACGAAAAATGACAGGCTTTACAATCAGATTTGAAGTAAAAAGCAATTGAATCCATATTTTATGTGAACATTTTCAAATGAACCAACTGCGATCACCGTTTTCCAAATCTCTATGCATATGCAACTACATAAATGTGACTGTCACGAATAGAAAGCACTCGTATAATATTTTCTCATGTGTTTTATCAGTAACAATTCCGTTTCCTAATCACTTACGAATTATGGTTGATAGATTATTTTCTTCAGCTATTAATAAATAGATGTAGATTATTTTCTTCAGCTATTAATAAAAAGATGTAGATCCTAACTAATATTATGGTTTAAGAGTCATATTCTCGACAGTTGTTTAAACTATCTTTAAACTTACTTTTAGTTTAAACTGTGGTTTAAACTAAAACCTGTATTCTCGTCCTCAGTTTAGGTGTATTTCCTGGTTTAAACACTAGTTCAGTTTAAACCACCAAGTGTGATAGTTTAAACTATTATGTTAACCTATGTAAATTGGATAAACTTCTTACTATAGCCTAAGTGAAAACCAAATTGTTTATTGGAGAAAAATATTGCGAGTGATGTAGGAATCCATGGATATTTTTAATGGAATTAAGCATGAAGGTACAAGGGTTTTACCCAAAGCAAGAACTTTCAAGCGAAGAATAAATCATTTTCAAGGATAGAATGAAACTGAGCAATTTAGATGAACTAAGCGGGCTTTGCAATACCGATGGTATTGAATATAAAACTCGTACGGTATATAAAAAAAATGAACAAAATTAGGTTTCAAATTATCCCTACAAAAAGTCTTTTCGAATCTTCTGCAAACACATCTCATGTCCAGGCATGAATACAAACTTTCAAGAAAATGTTTAAATGTACTCTTATGTTAGATACTTCTTCGTTATCTAGATAACAAGTTTTTTTTTCGCTTTCCACCTGGTCGTGGGTGAGATGCAGAATGGAAAAGATTTGGACGTTCGAATTTGAAAGATTAAATGGAATTCAGATTTCAAATACCTTGGTTCATAGATAGACTCAAGCGGCAGAGTCGTATAGGTGTAGAACGGAGAATAGAACAAGGAAGAGTTTGCACACGGATATTACACACTCTTATGTGGATTCCAAGCATATACCTTGATATAAAGAAACTTCTTTATCACTCTTTATTTGAGAGCATCACACTGTATGGTGCTGAATTATGGGAGATGACCAAAGCACAAGAAAGACGTATGAAGGCGGCAGAGTTAAACTTTTGGAGGACATGCATTAGAAAGACTGTTACGGATCGGGTGAGAACAGAGGACATCCAAATGGCTGTGAGTAGGCATACTACCATCAAGGATCGGATAGAAGAGAAACGTTTGACTTGGTATGGACACGTCCAGAGAAAGGAAGGTCATAGGATACCCCGGAAAATTCTTCAATGGATCCCCAGGCGAAGAAAAAGCGAGGACGTCCTGGCAGAACCTGGATGGATGGAGTAAGATCGGCAATGGTATCCAGAGGTCTAACTGATGAAGACTGGCAAGACAGGGACCTCTGGCGGCGTAGAGTAACATAGGAAGATATCTAGCTGCAGGTAACTCTGAAGGGAGAAGCCTGTTGAACTGAACTGAACTGTAAAATTGAATATTTTGATATACAAGGTTGCTATTAAAACCATCCATATACTAAATGGGATTCAGTTTATGCACGTGGATTGTCAGCATACCATAGCCACCACGGGGGGTGAAGTGGACACCATGTGTCAATAGCATTCGAGATAAGCAATTCAGTTCAATTTCCATCTGATCTAATGCATATAGGAGCCCCCTTCAATTAACACCTTATTTGCAGTTTATAAGGAGAGGAAGTGTTACAAAAATGAAATAGGGGTATAGATATGAAACAGTGTGATTTTTGACCTGAGATGTGTTGTTTTCTACGGGAAGCCTCCCAAATTACTACGCATTGATACTGTCTTTCGCTGGAATGTGTTACTTTCGCTGAGCTGTTGAAACGTTTATCATTATTGCGTTTTTTTAGGAAAATGAACATTTTTGACTGTAAGTCCTTTTATTTAATATTGTGAATTTTATTAGTAGCAACAATGTAATTTATTCGTCACAACAATAATTCCTTTCTACAATTCACCTTAAACGCTCTCGTCAACAATTGGATCTTCACTCAACACAGTATTCGTTATAGCACTCCACCGACGACAATGACAATTTACTTGGACTATTACGCACAACAATGAACTGTTAATCTTAACTAATATTTACAAAGCACTATTTACAAATCAGAACTACCAGTTCTCAGTTCACAGTTTTTCTATCTCAGTCACTCGAGTTCACGGTATCTCGAACCACAGACCTTCAGAGACAGTTCACTGTACTCGAACTCGGGTCCCTCCAACTGCGGTCCACTGCACTCGAACTCAGGTCCCTCCAACTGCGGTCCACTGCACTCGAACTCAGGCCTTCGGATGCTGACGCAGATGCGGACGCACACTCGAGTCGAACTCCGGCTGGCTTGCTTGCTCTGGCTTACTCACTGACTGAATAACTGAAAACTCTGAAACTGCTGTCGTTCCTTCGCGACCGTAATTTATAACCACAGCGACGTAGCCTCGAAAATTCGCGAGTCTTCCACTTCGACGGATTTCTGGAATAGTAGGGAAGGTCGTTCCACATTCACTGCGTTAAGTAGCAGCTGCGCGCGCAGCCTCCCCTCGCGTGTAGGCCCCTTTCCCCTTTCCCCGTGAAGCCCCCGCGATATGCTCTCTCGCGGGACGCTGGTCGTGAGTTCGAATCTCACGTCGCTGTCACAATATACATTGTTATTCCCCGCACCGGAGTAGATCATGTCTGTCTGGCTAATCACCTCTACCGCCTGGGTTTACTATCCAGCTGCCATTGCATGCCCTGTGGATGTTCAGACAACATGGACTCAAACCACATTAAGACTTGTCCAACGCTTTCATTTGTCAGCTTTGTGGATAGATACTGGGAGGCCAGAGAAAGAATACAGCAGTGCTGACATCCTCTTCTTCGAAGTTTCACTTTGAACATTGTTCACTTTATTTTGTTTTCTATCTTTCATTTTAGTTTTAATCTCCATTGTACGGCCCATGACTCCAGTTAAGTGCCACTGCATTGAATAAAAAAAAAAAACATTGTTATTCCTCAATGTTAGAAATACTAATGGCATATTCTTAAAGAGAAATAGTCTACGTTTATAGCAATGTAGCCTATATTTAATTGATTTCTTTTTTAAATTAGATATGTTCTGAGGTTATAACTTAAATCAGAGCGTTACAAATCGAAATACTAGTGTTATTAGTCTTTATGCCCTTTTTTCTGTTTCGTTACTAGTGTTGGCACCTGTAGGAGAGAAACCTTTACCTCCCAACAAACGTAGAAAATAGTGAAAGTAAAAGTCTATGGAAGAAGCCATAAAAACAATTTCGAGAAAAGACGTGAGAGACTATTCATATGGATTCCGTTTTACGGGGAAAGGGGAAAACACCTAATGAAGATTTTTATTGTTTGTTCTGTGCTTTTCTTAGTAGAGGTGATTTTGGCTTTGCAATTTTGTTAGTCTAGTAACTTGTTAATAACATTTCATATTTGTAGCTTCATTTTTATGAAAGAAATATATTAGATTTAGAAGAAATTATTTTTTTCTAACATTTCATAAAATTTTACGAACTTCTAAGTCCGCTGTACCATTCACAGGGACATTCGGAAATAAAAAGGACAATACTTTACATTCAGTATTCAAAACATATAGGTTCCAAAACGAAAAAAAAAAAAAAAACAATGGTATTCCATATTTGTAACACTTCCCCTATACCAAATATCAAATTCTCAGAAGTTTAGGTAATATTTTCTAAACAATACAGTATAATATTTCCTAGTAATTTCTTACATTGCACCGCTGACCGATAACGGACTTTCTTTTTCCCTTTCATGAAGAACATCTGCAATCTGAATAGAATATCTCTAATCTTCTTGATTTAATTTTTTCACGAACTGAAACAGTCTCTTGTGCCCTCTTAATACATGGCAAGGAAGCTGTCCCTCAGATTCATTTTTGTTCGAAATAACCTTAATCCGGCAGTGAAGAATCCACACACACCAAGATTCAATTTTCATTCGACGTTCTTTCCATCAGACGATAATCCTCCTAATAGTTTTATTTATGAAGCGCCTGCGTGCGTAGGCAACCAAACTTACTGACCTGTATGTGAGTGCTTCGCTCTTGGTATTCATAGGGTAATCGCTATGAGAATTCATTGTAAAGAGTATCGTTTGTTTTACACGATATGAAGATTATAAGCTACTGAATTTAGGCCTACAGAGATGATAAAGCACTATCAATTAAATAAATATGTTTGTTTCTATTTTAGATGTTTGACCAGAAAATATTTACATTTCGTTAACTTTGTAATGTGAATTGTAGTGCAATATTGAAACAAATTATATTATTGAATATGATTACGATGTATGAATCAAAAACCAACAGGACCTGCATTAAGGAATTGAGAAGATTTATATTTGAACATACGAAAAAATTGTCTATATTTAAACTTCAAATGGACTATGTAGGGATCACAAGTTTATATAAGTTAATTTTTAAGCCGTTCTAAGGATTCATTAGAAAAAGTTTAAGATATGAAACGTAATCTTGAAAAGCTTAGTGGTTTCTTTGATCGCGATTATATACTTCTTAAAGGAGAAATAAATCTATAATTCTCTTACAGTTTTCCATTTAAACGAAAAATCCCAAAGATGTTGATAAAGTGTCGTAAAATAACCTACTAAAAATAAATAAACGAAAAATCATTTACGATTACAAGCATATTAAAATTAAAAACGCACTTACATAATTTAACATTAAAACAAATATACTGTTTTAACTCGACTGTATTTAATTTTTTTAGTTGTTTTAGTGGAGCAATTTTTCATCTTATTTAGACGATTATCAGTCTATTCAATAATAAATAATGTAATGGAAAATCCTTAGTACCTACATATATATTCTTATACTTTGCTAATGGAAATCTCACAGAATATTTTACAACAAAATGTCCAGCAACGCCAAGAAACATAAACCCTTTGACACGGAAGGCGATCGCTCTCCTGTAGCGTGAATTTGTCTAAGGCCCAGTTTCTTCAACCTTTGCTAAAATTCACCTGACATAGCGTTAATTAACTCTAAGTTAAGGGACTGAACTGCTGTTAAAAATATTGCGTTTCTTCAACTTTATATTTCACATTTTAACATTCTGTTTGTTAACTCTCTGTTAGGACCAGAGATTCTACAGTTTAACCATAATCTATAACCACGTATAGGTTCAATTCTGTTTTCTGAACTCTGGCAATTGCGATTCTCGCTTATTTCCGTTCTTTGATTCAGAGAGGATAGAAGTCTTTCTATTCTCTCAGGTTTGATTTATGCTACTTTCCATCGTCTGTATCACAGTAGCGTGGAGCGGCGTATTAGTATTGCTGTTGTGAAATGGAAAACACTGGAACAAAAAGAAATCGTGGGACTAATTTCTCTTCGTTCGAGAGAAGCCTTCTGCTGGAAATAATTTGGCAGTATAAACCAATTAATGAGAATAAACAAACAGACTGATATAAGTTGAAAGCGAAAAGTGACGCTTGGCAGAAAATAGCCTGTACCTTTGTATGAACTTCTGTTCTGTCAAATCAGAGAAATCATCCGCTCTGTTTATGTATTCATGGATATCATTTTCTAAATAATCAAGATATGAAAGTTTAACATCTAACGTACCAAGCATATTGGATACTTAAATGCTAACAGAGAATTAAATGATTTAACTGCATGGTATTGGGCAGTTAAATTAATATAGGTTTTAACAGCCTGTTAGTACTAACAGTAGTTGAATAAATGCTTCAACTGTTAAGTTTACAGTTAGAATGAAATAACACATTGTTATAATTTAACAAAGGTTGAAGAAACCGGACCTAAGTGTCGTTCGGGTTAACTCGAGTTTCACACGGAGAAATATTAAGCATCAAGGTACGAAAATGGAATCAAGTCGTAGCAGCGACGTATCTGTATGTCACGACATAATCCTTACGAATCATTTGTGGCTTAGCGATAGAGCTCTTTTTTTTTTCGTTACAAAGACCGGACTTCGAATCTGTCCATGTGAAACGGACGCGTGTAAAGACAAACCACACGATGATTCCCGAGCTATTTTGAGCAGACTTAATATTTGAACAGCGACATGTTTCCGTGGCAAATGATGCACATAATGTACACAGACGAGAAAGTCACAAAGCAACAGATAGATCTCTTCGTCTCAGGCTGTTAATAGGATATTTTTAAGATCTACGCTTATGGTAATTATTGGAAGCTGTGAATTCGAGGGCCACTTGAAGGTATTCAGAAAAGCATAGTTCAAAGTCTTAACAAGAGACGGTAAGAAGAAAGATTAAAAAATACTCGTTTCAGAAGTGATTTGTGTTAAACAGTTATCTTTTTTGAAAATATATTTCTAGTTGGTAAGGTAAGAGAATTAATACAATTGTTCGTAGGAATAAGGGAACGAGTGAAATGAAAAGAGTGGGATGACGGAGGTACAATTGTATTTGTCGACAAACTATTTCTGTCACAAGCGAGATAAGATCAATCTAGGACAAATGAGAGATTTCTAATAGTAAGAATTCTGTTCGGCAGATTTCTTGTCAGAATTTCAGTTACCCCATCACTTTAAAGTTACTGTACTATTATCGCAGATGCAACTTAGTCCTCTATAATCGAGTGTTTACTAAGGATTTGAGTATCATAGATCCTAACGCTGCCGATGACGATACATTTTTAAGGGGCCAGTAAATGCCTTCAGCATGTCATTCAGCCACCGGCGTAGCTCTGTCGGCTAAGGCGCTTGCCTACCGATCCGGAGTTGCGTTCGGGCGCGGGTTCGATTCCCGCTTGGGCTGATTACCTGGTGGTATCTTCCGAGGTTTTCTCCAACCATAAGGCAAATGTCATGTAATCTATGGCGAATCCTCGGCCTCATCTCGCCAAATACCATCACGCGATCACCAATCCCATCGACGCTAAATAACCTCGTAGTTGATACAGCGTCGTTAAATAACCAAGTAAAAAAAAGCACATCATTCACTATAGGGAAAGTAAAGACGTTGTATCAGAGACTTACGGTATATAGAAGTACCCTAGCTCATCAAATTAAAAATTTAATATTACTCCTTTTCAACACATCAGGTTCCCTTGCTGAGGCTGTAGAGCTATATCCAGGACAATATGATGAATGATGGGTGGGGCGGAGAATAATTTTCTCCAGCACCGGGACTCGAACCCGGGTTTTCAGCTTATGGAAACTGAGAGGTGGAAGTTAAACTGAGAGGATTCAATCCCGCATCGGAACTGGAATCCGGTGTGGCTTAGTGGATAAATATTATTTTAATGTACGGTACCGAAGTATATAATTATAATATTCCCATGCAGATATTCTGCGTCATCATACGATGAAAGAGTAATGGAACGGAGAAAAATTCTCTCCGGCGCCGGGATTTGAACCCGGGTTTTCAGCTCTACGTGCTGATGCTTTATCCACTAAGCCACACCGGATACCATCCCGGCGCTGGACAGAATCGTCTCAGATTAAGCTCCAACTCTTGGGTTCCCTCTAGTGGCCGCCCTCTGCACTACGTCATAGATGTCTATGAACGTAGGACCGAAGTCCACACATGTGCTGAGGTGCACTCGTTATGAGTGACTAGTTGGCCGGGATCCGACGGAATTTTTCTCCGTTCCATTACTCTTTCATCGTATGATGACGCAGAATATCTGCATGGAAATATTATATGTACTTCGGTACATTAAAATAATATATATGACATGCGTAAATCACTTCGTGTAAGTGTTCGTGATCACTTCGTGATTTAAGATGGCGCTTATTCCGTCGGATCCCGGCCAACTAGTCAACCATAACGATCCATTACTCTTTCATCGATTAGTGGATAAAGCTTCAGCATGTAGAGCTGAAAACCCGAGATGCAGTCCCGATGCCGGAGAGAATTGTTCTCCGCTCCACCCATCCTTCATTATATGGTAACGCAGAATTCCTGCACGGAAATATCATATGCACTTCGTTATATCACAATAATATGCAGGACAAGGTTTCATAAAACTATAGATTCATTTTGTAGATTATGTGACAAAGGAAAAAAAACATATCATCAATGATCACAATGATTAAGAAATCCAAAATGGAGAACATGATTAGGCATAAAAATTGTTTTGATTTAGATGTAGGGCGAGTTGTTGAAAAGTGAGGTTATATGCAGTTACCAATTAGCAATCACCAAATGATTGATGAGCTACATCCAGCACGGGCTTAACCTTTCCAATTGATTCTATGAATTAATTACACATGCAGATTTTACGTAGGCCTAATATGCACTCTAATATAGCCCAGTAATTACGGTTCACATCCCTGGCTTAAAAGCGCATTGACATACCTAATGCCTCCCATTTCTGCTGTCTTGTCTAATGGCCATGATAATCGCGTTAAAATGAGGTCTCACTCCTCATTAATCTTTTTTTTTTAATTGGAAGATTGAAGTTAAAATGAAAGTATAATAGCAGGTAGAGTAACTTTCTCATGCCTCTATGTTAATTGTTGCATCAATGTACTTGATTAGAACCAGGTAGCCAACTTTGAAGTCGTTAGCTCTGTAGACTATCAGTATATTTATTTTCCCCTGTTAAAATATTTATGTTTGGCCCGGTTTCTTCAATCTTTGTTAGAATTCACCTAACATAACGTTAAATAACTGTAAGTTAGAAGTATAAATTGCTGTTAAAAATATTGTGTTTCTTCAACTTCACATTTCACATTTTAATATTGTTTCTTTACTCTCTGTTAAGTCCAGAGATTCTACAGTTTAACTATAACGTATGAGGTGCGTCCATAAAGTAACTTTCCCACTCGTTCCACAGCTAGCAAACCATATGTTGCGCGAAGCGACTGCGTGTAATTGGTAGAGTAGTGTCCTGGCATGGCGCATACGCTAGCGGAACTTCCCTAGTGCTCTCAGTAGCTTCGTTGCATTGGTTGAAGATGGACGTTCCTATTCCAGCTCCCGCCGCGTGAAGTGAGGTAAATGATAAAGTTTTTGAATGCACAGGGCATAGCGCCGATTGAAATTGATCATCAGCTGTCAGCCGGGCCTAACGTCATGAGCAAGGAGATGGTGCGTTGCTCCATAAGGTTGTCTGTGATGATGGTTGGCCTCCCACTGCGCTCCTTGTCATGCACATTTTGGCGTCCCGCTGTAAAATTCTCTGCTTGCCCATAGACCTGGCGAATCCTCGACCTCATCTCGCCAAATACAATTTTGAAGTCACCAATTCCATCGATTCTAAATAATCTAGCATCGTTAAGTAATGTGTGTATCCAATGTCTACCCACTCCACTTGCATGATTTTGGTTCCGCGTAATGTGGCAGAACTATGGCCCATATTCAAGTTGCATACCACTTCGGTGAGCCACGCTGTGCATGGTGTGTATCTGTGGAGAGTTATGTCGTGTATTAGAATCAGTGTATATGTCAGTGTTCGTGTAAGTGTAGAGTAGGGAATGAGTGATAATGAAGATTAGGAAGGAAGAAGGGGAAACCCGGTGCTGGCACGTAGCCTATTCCTGTCGAATAGCACCAAGGGAGCCTCCAGTCTTAACGTCCACGTCCGACGGACGAATCACTATCAGCAATGACATGACTTCTCTTCATATGCACTGTGGAGAGATTTTGGGTGTAACCAAGGCATATTGCACAATTTAGTGATTAGAAGGTGTACACCACCATCTCTCCTGGTCCCGAGGTACAAATTTTACATGAAAAGTTCTGACCCCTCCGGGAATCGAACTCGGGTCGGCTAGTCTAAAGGCAGACGCGCTACCATAGAGCTAACTCGGCGGACGTATTGTTAAGTAACCAAGTTAAAATAAAATACTGTAGACAAATATTACAGGGTATTTTAAGCACACGCAAAAATCCTGAGATAGGATAATGGACCCGTATTAAAGGCCTAATTGTACGTGGTTTTGTCCACTCACTCGCAATCCATATCGCTCGTTTTTGTGTATATATTTGTTTTTATAAACAAAGAACGAAATTGGAGTGATAAGTAAAACCTTATTTATGCTTCATGACTCGTAATGCAAACTACCCAGCAAGTAAATAATAGCACCAGGGGATCAACTTGTGAAACAATGTGTAAACGAGGATGCTCATCGGCACCACCACACGACAGGAAACAGTTATGAGCGCGCGGATGGTTACACGTAGGTGAGGTCTATTCCAGCCATGGCAACCAGACCGGCAATTTTATTTTGCTTTTTATCCATGCGACTGCGATGAGCTGCACATTGTGTGAAGTTCCTACGCACAGCCTTCATTCAGCAACGTGTTTCATTACGGTTGACAAGCTGGGATTCGCTGTAGCTTCCACCGTCTGGGTAACGCATCATTCCTCCGCTGTGCTGTCTGTTTATCTTGTCTGTGGAAGAGGGTGGTTCATCGACGCATAGAATGGAACAGGCGGAGATGTCAAAGAGTTGCAAGTATAGGAAAGGTATGCAAGAAAGAGGCTCAAGTGAATGAGAAAGAAGACAGAAGGAAGTACAACGACGGAAAATGGTTACGAGAAAGAGAAAAAGAACATCTGAAGGAGTGAACGACACACAGAGGTACAAAATAAAGAAAGCGGAAGAAAGAAATGATACAATAACAAAAAGAAAGCAAATATAAAAGTAAGGCGGGACAAAGATTATTAAAGGGAGGAAGAAAGAAAAACGAATAAGTAAGTAAAGCAGAAATAATTAAGAGAGGAATGAGAATAGAATTAAAAGGAATGCACTGAAAAAGAAAAGCACAAAGAATGAAGAAAGAGAAGAAGAAAGAATACAAGTAAAACGAATGAACAAGAACGAGAAATAAAAACTAATGAACAAGAAAGAGAGATAAAGAAGAAAAAAGTAATGAACAGGAAAGGAAGAAATAAAGAAGGAAGAACTAATGAATAAAGACGAAATAATGAATATAAAACCAATGAACAAGAAAGACAAATGAAGAAGAAGAAAAAAAACGGATGAAAAGACATAAGTAAAGAAAAATAATGAACAAGAAAGGAAGAAATAAAGAAGGAAAAACTAATGAAAAAGCAGATTAAAAAACTGATGAACAAGAAAGGCAATTAAATAAGGAAAAAACTATTTAAAAGAAATACAGAAATAAAGAAGAAAAAGCAAATGAACAAGTAAAACAGAAATAAACACGAACGAAAATGACAGAAGTAAAATGGAGGGCAAGAAAGAATGAAAAGGATACGAATGAAGAAGAAAAGGCAGAAATAAATAGTATAGGGAAGAAGAAAGTATGGAAATTAAACAAATGAAGGAGAAAAGCATGAATTAAAATATAGTGTGGAAAAAAGAATGAAAAGAAAGAGGAATTGAGAAATAAAAAGGAAGTCAGAAAGAAATAAAGAAAAAAAGGGAGGAAAAAGGAACACAGAAATAAAGAAAGGAAGCGAGGAATGAACAAATAGGAGAAAGTAAGACAAATAGAGAGGAAGAAAGAACGGAAAGAAAAGATAAAATGAGACAAATGAAAAGAGATGAAAAAGGAATGGAAAGAAAGAAAGAAAGAAAGAAAGAAAGAAAGAAAGAAAGAAAGAAATTAAACAAATTAAATGTAAGTAAGAAAAAAGAAAAAGGAGATGAACAAAAGAAATGAAAGCGAATGAATGAGCTAGTAAGGCCCAAATAAAGATGAAATAATAGAAGAAAAGAAAGAAAGGAAGACAAAGAAAACTATACCATTGAACAAGCAAGGCAATAAAAAAGTACGGACATGTTGGATTAAAAATTAACTATTTGTTTTAAAAATTTGAAAACCAAAGTTGAAATTGTGCTCCAGTCATTTTAAAGTACTTGTTTTCTGGATTAAATAACTGTTTAAGAAATATTGACTCTTTCCTTAAAAATAGCTTAAATGTAGGCCTATCCATATTAGTGAATTAATTTATTCTGGTCTTTTTCTTTTCTTAAATTTGGACCCCACACTTTGAAAACTAATCTCGAATTTACGTTGTTGCAGCAATTTTCTACATAAAAGATTTGAAAATTCTGCAGCAATTAAAAATACATTTCAGTATCATCTCACCTTAAGATATACATCGACTCTAGAAATGTCAGAATTCTTCAAAATTTTGGATATAAAGTTTTGCCTTATCTTATTTCTTCTTGTTTTCAAAAATATATAAATTGTAACTATTATTTAAATAATTTAATAATTATTTGGACATTTATAACATAAGCGCACTATACTTTCTATACCTCACGCCATCTTCAATGTCTGTTCTGTCCTATTTCACATTTTCCGACATTTCTTTTCCTTTTAACGAACAAAAAGCAGACTTTCAATTGGTCAAAAGACTTCATTGAGGTATCAAACTAAAGCTTAAAGATGTGGCTATGTTGTAAACTAAAATTATTATTTTCAGTTGATCATGATTACTTTTTCCCCCAAAAAATACAAATACACATGTACAGTATATTTTCTTAAAATTATAGTATCCATATTGAGTAGTGCAGTTGGAATGTGCTATCGGCTACCGCTAGATAGCATTATGAGTATTAACAGCAACAAACATAGACGCCATTGTGATGTGTATGTATACACTGACGCTTGCATTAGTCCTTTATTTATTGCTCGGCAAACATGTCGTTTTCCCAAAAGCTACGAGTTTTCATCGTTGAACATTATTTTTCCAGTCGTTCTTATGCATGTGTCGTAGACGTACTTCGTAGGAATTATCCGGATGTGACAGTGCCTAACAATTCGACAATAACGGGCTTAATCGTCCGTTTTAAGAAATGTGGATCAGCGCTTCTCGACAATGATGAACGTGATTGTCGGTTCCAGCAGTACAGTGCCATATATCACATATATAATGAAACCATGCAGTTTTTGCGCGAGTTCTTCGGTGAACGCATCATTTCTCAAGGATTATGGCCCCCACGTTCCCCCAATTTGACGTTCCCAGATTTCTTCCTGTGGAGTTATCTCAAAGGAAGGATATACAAAAACAAGTCGCACACTCTGGAGGAACTAAAGAGGAACATAACAACGGAGATTAAAACATCAGTGTACGCGTGCTCAAAAAAGTGGCCGCAAACATGGTAAAAAGAGTTCGTACATGCATTACTAAACGGGGCTGCCATTTGCAGCATATGTTGTGAAAACTGATGTAAGTAAACGTAATAAATTCATCTTTATAAATATATGTGAATGTATTAAGATGTGCGCACCTTTTAGATCGCTTTGTATAATGTGGCATAACTTTTGAATGGTTCAAGATGAATAAATAATTTTAGTATGTAACATTATCCATATGAAACGAATCATTTTGGAGAAAGAAGATTTATACTAGGTCAATTCTGCAGTGCCGGAAAATTTTAATAAGTCAGTGTCCACAAACCTTTTTTGATAATTTATTGACAACTTACGGAACATCTGTGCGCTTGGAAAAAGACGTAAGGATTTCTCCCTTACAATAATTCATACAGAAAAAATCAAATCGACATAAACCACTGAAAGTTGTCAATAAATTATCAAAAGATATTTGTGGAAACTAACTTATGTCACTTTTCCCAGACACTGCAGAATTGATAATGGAGTTAGATCGGTCCAAAAATTTATTTATTTATTTATTATTTTTTTTTTTAATTTTCTTTGAGCCTCCAAATTTGATTTTCAAGTTTGAATTATATAAATTGCTTAGTTTACTAAGAAGAATCATGTCATCAAAGTTTGAAAGACATTAAGGAAAAATGTGGATTTTTATCCTAAAGTCCACGTATACCTTAAGTAAGTCTGGCCAGTAATTCTAGTCTGTTAATCAATCAGTTGCTCTTTCGGTCGGTTAGACAGCTAGATAACTAGCCAATCAGTTAACACGTCGAACAGTTATTACGCTATTTAATTAAATGGAGGAGTCAGTAGTTACATTTCAAGAGGAACTATATTTTTGAGCACCCTGTTCTGTCCAGATTCGGGTCCGTGGCTGCAGGGAGATAATCCATAAATGATGTCCCGCTTCACAGGGTTAATTGGCTTCCATGGCAACATAGCTCACGTTTTATGACGGACGCGCGAGCGCCGGACTTTGAATTTTGTATTAAATTTAACGTCCTGTTTACGTGTCTCCTGTTATTAGCGTTCAGTTTACACCGAATATCTGAATTTTTAAATATTAATTTCTATACCCGTTGCCGTTTTGTTTAATAAATGGATCCAAAGTTTCATTCCGTTCACAAGTGTGACACAGTCTCCCTGCTCGCTTCCCTCCCCTTGGCCTAATGATTGATATGACGATTATAACATATCGTATTATAAACAGAGATTACACCATTTTCACATATTGTTTTTAACGGATAAATACCAGTAATGACGTTCGGAAGAATATTTGGTTTACAATATATTAGATAGCAGTCAACATTACTTTATCTAGATTTAGAAACGTTTTATGGAAATGGCTTTTTGATAATCCTTTTTATAATGTGAGTGAATATTTTGAACAAGCAGGAACCCTTCAATTCTAATTTTAATTTCAATTTTATTTTTAATCTGTACTTGTGTTTTTGTATTGACATACTATGCCCATAGCACTTGTTTTAGGTTTATGGCTGTAATTAAATTAAATTAATAAAATGACAACACTGAGTCCCTTCCTGAAATAATCTGACTATAGAATTTATATTAAGTACCAAGTAATTGATAATGCGTGAATGCAAAAATGAATATCGGAATTTTAAAGTTAAAAAGTTGTAGCCTACAGAATTTATATTAAGGGAACTGATGTGTGAATGCATTCTACAATTCTGGTGAAACATGCACTAACAATTTTCGTAATACACTGCTCCGCCGATTTAGTAGAATGCGTTTGAGTCTAAAGAAAGCAGCAATACAGTGCAATGTGGTCTGTTGTCGTGACGAGAATCCAAACCCCAGCATACCGGTAAGGCATCATATCGCAATAGTAATATACGTTACAAGAGCGGTATGTTGACGTTTTCATGGTCGAGGAAAAGATTGAAAAAGCGAAACGTAGTTGAGCTTTTTTAATTTCCGAGAACCTGAAAACAAACATACCGCTCGTGTATCGTACATTATTTTGTGCGAAGATCGTTTATTACATACCTGAAAGACGAATTTCTAATTAGTTGCAATGAAATCTCCATCTTGGTTTCTGTTTAATGACGCCAACTTCGAAACACCAAAATGTCTTTCTTCAACATTGTTGCTGTAAAATGTTTTCTGTGTTTACTATACTCCAGCAGGCCGTGATTTACGTCTGTCTTTTTTTTCCCTCAGTCTATAAATGCGAACTTAAAACAAACGGTAAGGTTATGTAATGATTTATTTTTCATTTTAATATTTTAACAATATTATTTATATAACATATTGCAGTAATAACATCGGCATCTGCAATCTCGTTGATTTTTTCACGGCTTCCTTAATGTTACTTGTATCAGGAATGAAATAAGTTTCGTGGAGTAGTAGACTTTAGTTAATTTTTGAAAATATTTAAAAACAATAATTAACAGGAATAATTAGGTGAAATTGCAGTGGTAAGTTTCCAATTTATAATTATTACTATGTTAAACGTCTCTAAAAATAATATGTTAAAAGCCTAAAGCAGTAAAATGAATGTCGCGCTTAAGCGGTAAGAAGAGGGAAATTGTTATGTGTGTTACGTTGGGAATACTGAATGTGGTATTTCACACTTACCGCGTATTGGTTCTGTGCGGAAAACAAGCAAATACGCACGATCTCGCACAAACACATTTACGTCGAGTATTTCTGAAAAAGTAAATATTTTATTTATTTATTTTTTATTTATTTATTGGTTTATTTCTTATTTTTCGTTCATTTATTTACTTGTTTATTTGTTTGTTTACTTGTTTATTTGCCTATTTATTCACTTGTTTGTTTGTTTGTTTATTTATTTACTTATTCACTTATTTATTTACTTATTCACTTATTTATTCACTTATTTATTTATTTATGTATTTATTTATTTACTTATTTATTTACAATATGACATGTCATCTATATTACCGTCTTCTTTGCGGTAAAGGCGAGACATCACACCATATTTTATCGGAGTGTGAAGCCACAGAAGCTCTGAGGAAACGATTCCTGCCAGAGTCCTTCATTACATCTAGCAGGGGGCACTTGGCAACATTCAATATGTTAAATAACGTTAAATTTTGTGACAGTGTGGGAAAATTTATGGCAAAAGTTCGACAGTTGAGGGTGGAACTGGCCGAGGGGGAGGGACCCGAGGAAATAAGGGAAAGAGTTATTAATTAGTATTGTAATGAGTAGGATTAACACTGAGCGAATGAAGTAATAAGGGGATAATGTTCTTTTTGTATTTATTGTGTCTTTTTTGTATTTTATTGCCTGTGTATGTTTTTTTTATGTATTACCATTATATTTATTAGTTGGATTATTTTGTGCAGTCACAATAAGGAATTGAATTGTTATATATATATATATATATATATATATATATGTTTCACTGTGGTTTTTCTCTCTCTTTTCATATCTTACATTTATTTTATTTTTATTATTTTTATGAAATTTGGTTTGAAGTTAGATTAGTTGTAATTGTAATAATTAATGATAACGGTACTAATAATTATAATTGTTGTTTTACTATTTTATTATTAGTAGATCCTTTCATACAAGATACAACGAACATATTAAAGCTATAACCAAACCTTACATTACATCAAATTATGCAGATCACATTATCGACAATAATCATGACTACAATAATATAGAAACAGATATGGAAATTTTACACATCACACCAAAAAGATTACAGTTAAATATCCTAGAACAATACGAAATATATAAGAATACAATAGCACACCCACATTACATACTTAATACGCAACTACAGTTCAATACGCACACATTGTTTGACATCATAATACGTCATAACATACAGACAGCCAACCCCCACCATAGGAACAACACACCCCCACCCCTACCATCGACAACTGCACATCGCATAGCCAAAATCAGCAGTGGTTCAAGAGACACTGAAGACGACGACAAATAGCGTCGAAACGGGCCGTCTGTCGAAGGTAAATACCTTTTTAAACAATTTTAACACTTTTAACGTGTGACAGTGTAAATTTTATGTTTTTAACAAAGTGTTAACGAGAACTTTAATCAATGTATTATTTTCGTTTTGTAGATCCAAACTGTGCATAGTTATAGCACGAATGGCCGTACGGGCTCGTGCGAAGGATTTTGTGTACATGAGTTGTATTCAATTAGAATTAGAGTCTGGCTGGGCGGAAGAGAAGGCCTACTGGTGTTAGCCCTGCCAGATTAAATAAATAAATTATTACTATTAAATTATTAAACTTGATGTTTGTCGATTGCAGGGGACTTGCTCGGCGTGTTATGTCTAAGTAGGTAAACATTGGCTTTCTGTTATATCTCTTATGGCAGTGTATCTGCTACAATTTTAATTAAACAAATTTTACCGGAGAATGTTTAAGAAATTCTGAATTAAGTGACTATAAGAGAGGATCAGTTTATTTTGAAACCTTTAATTGAAATTTCACGTATATATATTTTTTTTTTCATACTTAGAGTACATATAAAATAAAAATTATTAAATCTAGAAGTCTCAAATCTAGTACACTTATCTCTCATTGTTTTGTGATAGTGGAACTTTTTTTTAGGTTATTTTACGACGCTTTTATCAACATCTCAGGTTATTTAGCGTCTGAATGAGATGAAGGTGATAATGCCGGTGAAATGAGTCCGGAGTCCAGCACCGAAAGTTACCCAGCATTTGCTCATATTGGGTTGAGGGAAAACCCCGGAAAAAACCTCAACCAGGTAACTTGTCCCGACCGGGAGTCGAACCCGGGCCGCCTGGTTTAGCGGCCAGACGCGCTGACCGTTACTCCAAAGATGTGGACGATAGTGGAACTCCGTAATTATTTTTGTTACATTAAATTTGAAAATATGACTTTTTCTATAATGCTTTCTCAGATTTAATATGAACTGAGTATCGTATATCTACACACACATTTATGACATGTTCAAACTTTAGGATTAACTTAGTGATATAGTCAATTTAGCAAAACTTTTAAAATTTGCAAGGCAAAATGTAATCTCATTCAAGTGTCCCAAATGTCACTTAATGCAACACTCTTGAAAGATTAAATAGAAAAATTATAGATTTGTCTGAAATATTGTGTCATATGTTATGCAAATTGTTAGTGAATATTTTACCACACTTGAAGGGTTGAGAGCCATAGTGGGCCAAGCGCCATTTATTAAAAACGGAGAGAGAAAGGGTTGAAGTTAAGTGAATATCATACATTAATGAAGATTGACATATCATTTAGTTTTAATGTGTATACTTTATATTACTTGTTATCTGTTTAATTAAATATTGATAATCAACTTAATTTTAATCCTTGTTTTCTCCGATTCTTATAAATGGCGCTTGGCCCACTATAGATCTAAACCCTTCAATTGAAGTAGGCCTATGCATTTACAGAACTCATCCTTGATAGCAGTACATCGATTCGATTGAATTTTCGAATGGACGCTTTCAATTTCTTATGAAATATAGGAAATATAGAGATCGAAGTTTATGTTTACCTTTATGTTTACAGGTAATAAGATATCTTGAGTGTCCAACTCATAGTGGCCAATAAAATTAACTGGATGCAATTTATTTAAAGCTTTATCAGTTTTTATTGAAAGCTGATAATTTAAGACAACGAAGGCGTGGCAGTGATAACAACGATAAGAGTATTAAAAGCAATAATTTATATTTAATGTAATTAATATTAGATGTATTATGTGTAATTTTTAATTGCAGTCTTCTATTTAATAAGGAAGTGCTGACTGCCTTACTTTTTACACATGAATTGGTTTCACGCACTGTCTAATTTTATTTCCAAGAAATCGCTCACAGCAATCATTGCATGCGAGTCCATTTCAACTGTGAAATAATACAGCAAACACATACGAAACTGGTTTCTTAGAATGTTTGTGTAAATGCTAAATGATTCAAAGTAATTGCATGCAAATATTATTCTCCTGGAATTAATTTATCATACAGTCGTTGATGATGTCATCTCACTACAGGCAAAGCTCTGTCTCACGTAATCCAATATCTTGCTTAATTAATGGTCCAGACTCCCTCCTCTCTATTTTAATCTACTTTCTCTGCACGCAAAATATTTATGACGCACTTCCTCTTTGTATTCCTTAGAATTTTGTTTATATTTTATTTCTTCATAACCAGCAAAAAGCGGACTTTGCTTTCCCTAAACACAGAGATATATAAATAATAATAATATGTTGAAAAAATATTTATTACAGTTAATTGGAAACGTTTTAATCCTCCGCATACATTTCGAAATACGCCAAATAATTCCACGAAATGACCTCGTAACTGTGCAGAATTAATCTATCCATCCATATCAATCAATCAATCAATCAATCAATCAATCTATCTATCTATCTATCTATCTATCTATCTATCTATCTATCTATCTATCTATCTATCTATCTATCTATCTATCTATCTATCTATCTATCTATCTATCTATCTATCTATCTATCTATCTATCTATCTATCTATCTATCTATCTATCTATCTATCTATCTATCTATCTATCTATCTATCTATCTATCTATCTATCTATCTATCTATCTATCTATCTATCTATCTATCTATCTATCTATCTATCTATCTATCTATCTATCTATCTATCTATCTATCTATCTATCTATCTATCTATCTATCTATCTATCTATCTATCTATCTATCTATCTATCTATCTATCTATCTATCTATCTATCTATCTATCTATCTATCTATCTATCTATCTATCTATCTATCTATCTATCTATCTATCTATCTATCTATCTATCTATCTATCTATCTATCTATCTACCTACCTATCTACCTACCTACCTATCTATCTACCTATCTACTTATTTACTTACTTATTTATTTACCGAAGGATTTCCTCGAATATTCAATTATCATAGTGTAATATTCAAAGATAAACTACACATGTTGGGCAGTCTCCTTTAAGCCAAGCAACAACGCGGTTCGATCACCTCAACCAGCCGTCATGGTAAAGTCACTGAGGATGGAGAAGTATCTCCGAAACATGTCTGACTTTTACTAATTTTTTTATAATTTTATTATATTTTTTAGTGTTCATATGACTGTAACATATAATTTTTTACGTTTCTTATCAAATCTACGAACACTGTACAATTGGCCCAACATGTGTGGTTTATCTTTGAATATGAAAAAAGCTAGTGAAGAATAATTGATCAACTTTTACCACGACGTGCGTCTTAAAAAGAGTCTCCTTTAAGCCAAGCAACAACGCGGGTCGATCACCTGAACCACCCGTTGTAGTAAAGTCACTGAGGATGGAGAAGCATCTCCGAAACATGTCTGACTTTTACTAATTTTTTAATAATGATATTATATTTATTAGTGTTCATATAACTGTAATACATAATTTTTTACGTTTCTAATCATAGTGTAACTTTTACAAGAAGTGTTGTATACTTTGTAACATTATGAAATACTTTTTAAAACGCGTTATGATAATATATTACAGTCTGTTGATACATATTTCATACACTTTGATTTCTGGGCTGGAAGCAGTCTAAAAACCCAAAGAGACTGGAAAGAACGCATGCGGTTGAAAAACATTATTTTGGAAATGGAACACACAGATGCAACCCTAACTTCTCTTCAATTTTCTTCTTCACCTCTTTAATTTTCATTACAATCACCATAGACATAAAATTAGCTATCGTTTGTTGTGAACTCTCCTTATTTAAAGTGAATGCATTTCTATACAATTACTTTTCGAACGGTTTCATTAACAACAGAGTAAAATGTTTAGACTAAAATATATTTCAACAGAACAGCAAATGAACGTGGTTGACAGAGGACGAAATCGGAAATGGAATAACAGACAAATAAGGAATACTGAACACATGGACGAAGTGAAAAGAGTTATATGAGACAGGGAATCGTTCAGATGGCTGCTAAATACGACACAATACTCTATGCAACAGCTATTCATCGGTTTTGACGACTTTTCCCACCTGCATGGATGGGACGTTCAACGTAGTGTTGTGGAGGGGATTCGTGTGGGCAAATGTTTTTCTTTTAGACGAAGAATTGCCGTAGTGCTTTCGAATTAGTGCACGGGCAACAGCCGGTCGGAAGTCGAAGTAAGACATCTTTTTCCTTGGATTCAGGACTTTCCACTTGACAGCTCTACCACAGTTTCAAGTAATACAGAATTTGTGTGCACTCGATGTGGGTTTCTGGCGTCTTTTCAGCCCACTCGAGTTATGTGGATAAAAAGGGAAACATTGAGACGATGTCGGGTGAAGTTTCTGGCTCGCTCAGTTTGTAGAGCGTTGGTGCGCTAAGCCAAATGTCCCGGGCTCGATACCAGGCCCCGAAACAATTTCCAAATATGTGTGTGTCTTCCTCAGCTACTGGTATATGCCTGCGGAAAATTGTTTAAAACGATATATTTAGTACTTTGAGATAAATGTATCTCAAGTGCAAAAAAAAATGTAGTTGTTTCATAATATTGTTACACAGCCATATAAAGGCAACCAGGAGCATTGAAAAATGACCGTACATAATAAAACTTGTAGACAACTTTTCATAATTTAATGGGGAGTTTTATTTTATGAAAATCTATAAAAAAAATGTTTTGATCACTTTTAATATAGGCTTAAGGGTTCCTTTAATATATGAAAGAACCTTTATATTATTCCAAAATAAATATAGAAATAAAGGAAATATTTTGTAAAAGTAGTGTTCAGAGTTGTATGATAGAGAGGTAATTAATCAACAAAATATATCCATTAATTAATGTTTAAAGGGTTAGGTACAACTTACAGCTGTAAAATTTTGGAAATATTCAACATGTTTTTCCTTCATTACTGTATCTTGTACAATAATTGAAATTAGTACGTATAAAACTCCGTCCTTCTGCTATATGAAAAAAATATTTTTACGAATTAAAAACATTATATATATATATTTTTTTTTTTTTTTCAAAATTCAAAATGGTGCAAGTTTACTGTGCATTGATGAAGCGTTTCCCTCAAAACTCAAAAAACAAGCTAACATTCTGTTATTAAATGTTCTGTGTGTATTTATGCGTATTATATCTACAATATGATGCAAAATCACTCCTCTACCTTTGACAGATTATCTGATAAAAATAAATTAATTTAAAAAAATGGTCAAATAATAGTATTTTCTACTAACACAAAATAAAAATATATATTATTTATTAAGAAATGTAGTCGAAACAGCATGATAATGTAAACTTGAGTTTCAGAAATAAAATAAAAGAGAGAGAATAAGAAATATTTAAAAAGTGTGAGTTATGAGGGAAACGTTTCATCAGGGCACAGTGAACTGCACCATTCTGAATATTGAAAAAAATGTATAAATAATTTTTTTATCGTAAAGATATTTTTTTTCATATAGCAGAAAGACAATGTGTTACATATATCAACGTTCATTATTGTACAGTAGTGACAAAAAAAAACCGGACCGACCCTTACTCTTGTAGCTGATTTCAGAGCCTTGTTCAATCCAGAGCACCATAGACTGGTAACTAAGACTTTCGTGGTTCGAATCCTGCCTGGAAAGGAAATTGTTTTTTTGTTCCTTATTCAAATTTATTGCCAGTAGTTTTCGATTGCAGCGATATTTTACTACTTTATTAACTTATTATTCCAGAACATCAATTTTACCAGCAATCGAAAAGTATTGGGAATAAATTTGAATAAGGAACAAAAAAAGTTTCCTTCCCAGGCAGAATTCAGACCACGAAAGTCTTAGTTACCATAGTCCATTACTGTATAAGATACAGTAATGGACGAAAAAAATTTTGAATATTTCCTAAACTTTAACTGTTGTAAGCGTACTTAACCGCTTAAGCGAATTCCTACAAAAATCAACAGCGCTCAAATGGCAATCGAAGTAGGGTTAATTCGATTTAACATACGGAAATAATAGTACTTGACTCACAAGAGAGGGGATCGTCACATTCTCCAAACTGAACGAAACAATGGCGGTAGGAAGTTCGCCTTCTTCCCGCCTTTTTATTGAAAGGGAAACAAGAACGCACAAGCTAGAGAAATAATTAATACAAAGAGAAGAGTAATAAAAATGGACGGTATGTCAGACGTTATAGGAGACTGGCGACCGAGGTGGGCCGCACTTTCGCTCAAAGTGTGCTCTGAAATAAGGAATGACCGCTCACGCAGTGATTCATGATTCGAAGGGAGCCGCTCAAGACACAAGTGGACCAACTTGAAAGTAACTGGTCGTGCAGGAACCGACGTGATTGCCTTCGAAACAACAATGGCACTGAAGCTACAGATGGTGTGAAATTCACCATTATCATCGTCATAATCAAAAAATTAACGAAAATCTACAAAACATTTTCATAATCTACAACTTCACTATTACCATCTTACTTTTCGTTCAATATACAGTCATTTAAAATGGAACCATCAGATTAATTACTTTTGCAATAAATTACGTCAAATAATATTATTTTGTTTCATCGAGGAATTACTTCTCAATAAGTTCATTACGCACAATATACTTAATTTTATTTCAATCGGTAATTATGTAGGGATTTATAGAATGGCGTAGCTCTTTTAAAACCAATTTCAATCCTGTTTATTTATTACAGAATAAAATAATTAAAATATGTCTTCATAAACCTATTGATTTTCAATCTCAAAAATTGTTTTTAGAATTTAATGTTCTTGAAACAAGACAAATTTATTATATTGTAACAATAAAATTCATACAGAAAAATCGAAATAATTTTGAATTCTATTCTCACAGTTCAGTCTGCTGTCAAAAAATCTGAAAGTTAGAATTTATAAAACAATTATATTACCGGTTGTTCTTTATGGTTGTGAAACTTGGACTCTCACTTTGAGAGAGGAACATAGATTAAGGGTGTTAGAGAATAAGGTGCTTAGGAAATTATTTGGGGCTAAGAGGGATGAAGTTCCAGGAGAATGGAGAAAGTTACACAACACAGAACTGCACGCATTGTATTCTTCACATGACATAATTAGGAACATTAAATCCAGACGTTTGAGATGGGCAGGGCATGTAGCACGTACGGGCGAATCTAGAAATGCATATAGAAGGAAAAAAGACCTTTGGGGAGGCCGAGACGTAGATGGGAGGATGATATTAAAATCCATTTGAGGGAGGTGGGATATGATGATAGAGACGGATTATTCTTGCTCAGGATAGGGACCGATGGCGGGCTTATGTGAGGGCAGCAATGAACCTTCGGGTTCCTTAAAAGCCAGTAAGTACTAAGTAAGTAAGTAAGTATTCTCACAGTTACGAAACAGTAGGTATGAATTCTTTAAGATTGTTTGAACCAAAAGCAACACTACTACAGTATTTAATCATAGGCCCAAGAACGACAAATTTATAATTAAATATCCTTATCTTGTCAATTCGAATAGTTGTAGTATTAAATTTAAAAACTTATGTATGGATTTTATAAATAATGAAAAATTGTATATTTAGATTTATATATTCTTATTGTGTAGTATACGTAAGGCAAATTTCATTATGTATATAATTCTTAAATTAAATTCAGGAATCCGCCCCTGAGCACCAATTCTACTCTTTCAGGGGTGAGCTGAAGTTTTGTCTGTTTATACTACTGTATGTTTTATGTAACAAATTATTAGCAAAATAAATAAATAAATACAAATATAAATACATAAAGTCATCATTTATAATAATATAAAGGCCATGACCATCATTATCTATATCACAACATCACCACCAACACCATCACTACTACTATCATTATCACCGCAATTATTTGCATTAAGTTCATCTACTTAACACATAAATCATTGTCATTATCACCTACATCAGAACTATCTTGTCTACATCAGTGGGTCGACCTGGTTGGCGAGTTGGTATAGCGCTGGCCTTCTATGCCCAAGGTTGCGGGTTCGATCCCGGGCCAGGTCGATGACATTTAAGTGTGCTTGAATGCGACAGGCTTATATCAGTAGATTTACTGGCATGTAAAAGAACTCCTGCGGGAGAAAATTCCGGCACATTCGCGACGCTGATATAACCTCTGCAGTTGCGAGCGTCGTTAAATAAACCATAACTTCTACATCACTGGTGAATAATTCGTGCACTTTGTGATAGTATATAATCCCATTGCTTGGAATGACACCACGAAACTTTATGCACTAAAAAAAAATAAATAAAAATATGCATGCAACTATCCAGTAAAAAGTGTTGAAATTTGCTTTAAAAACTTAAATATATATGCAGTAAAAAATACACGTTAGAGGTTTATTGTGTCCTATAGCCTAAGCTTTGTTTCCTCACGAATGTTTCTATTGGTGTATTCGTCTACAAAATTTCTATTCCAAGATCACCAAAGCAAACTGACAACAACCGCAGACTCGGAGAAATCTTTATGGAATTAATTAGTCATAATCACCTTAAAATCTTACGTCCATCACAGTTTTATTTTGCTTACGGGCCATTTTGATGATGCAGTAATCGTATCTTGCCACACGGCACTTGAAAGTGTACCACGGCCGTCGCTTTCGGATGATTAAAATATGTTTTGTTGACATCACGATTAAAAACACACTGAACGTAAGTTAGGTCTGCTTTATATTGTGAAAACTTTGTATGTTTTATGTTATTATTGGCGTTCTTAATAATTGCCTTTCTTTTAAACTTAACATTTTTCTTAGGCTCTACAGAAAATAACGAAAGCAATTTTACTAGTAATGCTTTCCCAGCATCGAATAAAAATTTTTTACTGAAATCATTGCAAATATTAATCCTCTATTTTCCGATTTGCATTAAACTCATTTCATATCCGCCTGAATTACACATTTCGTATGCAGCGTCACGGAATTTTTTGCAAAATACACACACTGGATTTAGTTAGTATTTGTAAAACCAAGTTCTAGTTTACACAACCATGTATATTCTACACCATAAATTGGTGTAATACAATAATCAGTGTACGCTATCCTGATATTGCAATATGTGATTCAGTCTACAAAACAAATACCATGAAGAAAAAGAATGTAATTTCTAAAGATAATTCAAATTATTTTATTATAAAAGCAATTACGCCAGAATTGTGAACATTTCAATCAGGTTCTGCTTGCTACGGTAATTACTTCCGGATGATACCGAAACTAAAATTGAATACATCGCGTTGCAGCAGTAAGTTACACATATGTGTGATTAATAAACGATTGGGCATCATAGTTTATAAGTGTGCAGACATAGTTCATATATGATAATTGATTGCAATTACTGCAATCTCTCTACCCGCTATACACTTAAATGGCATAAACATTCAATGAATACCACAACGCTCCAGTTACTCCATTAATCCCTAAATTATTAGTGCGTAAAACAATGCACAAAATGTAATTGTAACACATTTATGGTTCTCTATAAGATAATACAATATGGATAGCAACACTTACCGCACTGTATACCAGGAACAGGAAACTCCATGATACACATCGACTGCAAGCCGCGAATGAGCAAGAGCTGCATCACTCTAAAAGAAAACAACAACAATAATAATAATAATAATAATAATAATAATAATAATAATAATAATAATAATCATAAACTGAAAAATAATACAATAACAATAGTAATAAGCATAATCATCAAGATAAAAATTAAATAATAATAATAATAATAATAATAATAATAATAATAATAATAATAATAATAATCATACAGGGTTTGGAACTGAAAGGGTTACATCAGCTTCTTGTCTATGCGAATGACGTGAATATGTTAAGAGAAAATCCACAAACGATTAGGGAAAACACGGAAATTATACTTGAAGCGAGTAAAGCGATAGGTTTGGAAGTAAATCCCGAAAAGATAAAGTATACGATTATGCCTCGTGACCAGAATATTGTATGAAATGGAAACATAAAAATGGGGGATTTATCTTTCGAAGAGGTGGAAAAATTAAAAAATCTGGGAGCAACAGTAACAAATATAAATGACATCGGGAGGAAATTAAACGCAGCAAAAGTATGGGAAATGCCTGATATTATTCGGTTGAGAAGCTTTTTTCATGTAGTCTGCTGTTAAAAAAATCTGAAAGTTAGAATTTATAAAACACTTATATTACCGGTTGTTCTGTATGGCTGTGAAACTTGGACTCTCACTTTGAGAGAGGAACGGAGATTAAGGGTGTTTGAGAAAGGGTATTTGTGAAAGGGTGTTTGACAATGAGGTTCTTAGGAAAATATTTGGGGCTAAGAGGGATGAAGTTACAGGAGAATGGAGAAAGTTAAACAACGCAGAACTGCACACATTGTTTTCTTCACCTGACATAATTAGGAACATTAAATCCAGACGTTTGAGTTGGGCAGGGCATGTAGCACGTATGGGCGAATCCAGAAATGCATATATACATTGTTAGTTGGGAGACAGGATGGAAAAAGAACTTTAGGGAGGGCGAGACGTAGATGGGAGGATAATACTCAAATGGATTTGAGGGAGGTGGGATATGATGATAGAGACTGGATTAATCTTGCACAGGATAGGGACCGATAGCGGGCTTATGTGAGGGCGGCAATGAACCTCCGAGTTTCTTAAAAGCCATTTGTAAGTAAGTAAGTAATGTTATTTTGTATTATGAAGTGAGGCGGAGTGACACAGTGCAGTTTGTCCCATTGTGTATGCTGTAGAGTAGCAACTAGCGGTGAAGAAAACATTTATCTTCTGCTGTCAGTAGCTTTTTAATGTGCCAGTTCATATATACGGCAATAAAATAGAATATGAACCCTTAGTATAGAGTTTCGAAATATAGATTATAAGTAAACCTTTTAATAATAAAATTTGTCACTATGTTCAAAGGCAATTAGTTGAACGTTAGCAAGATAGACAGTAGCATGTTGCCCTTCACTGATGGTAGAGGGTGTGAGTAGAGGGGAAAGGCTATCAACCAAACTGAAATGGGGAAATAATAAAATATAGAATAGAATACCCTCTTAACCCAGATATGCCTACTGTTCTATTAAAAGGACAGTTGTCAATGTTTCAAATTCCCTCTCTACAGTCGACGCATTTATTTTTTCACAGGTATCACTATTACTGGTCTTAATTAGAGGCTTGCTAGGTGTAGTAAGACTGGTAATGAGATTTCTGGTCATCGTTGAGTTTGAGATGTGGACGTGAGAATTGTTCGTTTATTTCAGCTGTGGCATCCGAGACGCAAATCAGATAAGAATATTAAATATTTTTACAGTTCGAAATTATTTTACAAATTGTTGTAGATCACATGACTTCTAATAAGCATAAATATAACGTGAAACCACAATGTATTCGAAATGTCTATTCATTGCGACATGACAATGACGAAAACTTACGTGTCCTTTTAAAAGGACAGTAGGCATATCCCCATATATTTTGAAATTGTTTCGCTTTTTCAATTTTAGTGGATTTTCCCTGCTTGAAATGCTATCTACGTTTGAAAATTATGCTACGGGCGAAATTTCATCTCAAATACAGACATATCACCATAATGCAGCCTACAAATGCCACACAGAGTCCATGTGCACTCAAAATTGGGTTTCTTGCATCTTGTCAGCCCACTGAATTGTTTGGATATTAAGGGAAAAGTTGAGACAGTATCGGATGCAGTTGCTAGGTAGCTAGTCGGCAGAGCATTGGTGTGCTAAGTCGAAGGTCCCGGGGTCGATATCCGGCCCCGGAACAATTTTTCCTTTGAAATTATTCAAGTCTGCTTCACAGGGAGATATACCTGAAAGCCAGATTTGCACAGAAAGATCGGTTTATAAGCGGAGGACTGGTGACGTTCTGGAGGGATGTATTGAACGGACATAAGTTTCTATTGTTTTTCATTTAGTATTTTTGGAAGAGGTCTTATTTTCTATCTAAATTGTTATTGTCATAACAATGTAGATTTTATAAAATGAACTCAAACCTCCCTTTCAACATTGCCACAGCAATTGCTTCATTATATGTATCGTCACTTCCCTCCCAATATAATCTCCCCCTCGAAACTTCAACACTCTTTTCGCCTATTACTTATTTTTACGTATCAATAGCAATACGGCACTATTCAATGACGAAAGCATTCCAGAGTTAAAACGAATTTAGCTGCAGTGCATCATTCTTCAGAATAATATTAGTAGTAATAATAAAAGACAATAATAAAATAACAACGTAATAATAATAATAATAATAATAATAATAATAATAATAATAATAATAATAATAATAATTGTAAATTACAACAATTACATTGCTTCCTTTCATGTAAGCATAGTATACAATTATTCCTAAAAATGTATGCTCATATGCCTACTGTCCTTTTAAAAGGACATCTGTTTCTAGCTCAACCAGTTACAACTAGAATGTTTCGACACCATACAAAAACTTCAGTTATATACTACATTAGATTTGAAAAATACACAAAAATTGCAAAAAAATATGTCAGGCATATCTGGGTTAAACTTCGGTTTCGAATCTGAATCCAACGAATATCGTGGTGAGCATTACGTAGTCGTATTATATCATCACATTATAGGTGTTACTCAAAAGTTATAAAACCTTCGAAAATGTAACACGTAGAAAGTACACACACAAGGAAAGAATGGGAGTATAACTGTCTTGAGAAATTTTTCATTGGCCCCACCAGGAAGAAGATGACACGTAACACCAGTTCTTAAATGGCAGACGCACACTAGCGATAGAGATCTTAATGTAAGGTCTTTGAAGCTGAAGATGACAGATTCATACAAAGAGCAAGCCGCGGAAGAAACAAGAGAACTTTCTTAATTTTTACGCTTAAATAGGGTTAGATGAACGTGGTTCGGCATTCTCCACACAAACAATGGTGGGCGGGTTACTCTCCAACCTACTTAGTAATTCTGTAGCTCGCCTGATGAAGTAGTCGTTTAGTCGAAAATGACGGAGAATCCTTTTACTTTTCTTATCTTCAAATATCTACACTAACACGACATTATAGCGGGTACATAATATTTGCTGTATGAAAACGTTTATGTCCAAAGATGAGGATTTCCTTCCTTGTCCATAAATGTGCACCACATAACACAAGAATGATTATGAATGTAATTAATTCCTGCAATACTAATTTCACGTAATCAGTGGCGGATCTCCTTGGAAAGAATTTGAATATTGTAGACATTTTTCTCACTCTGAGAACTTACACCACAATTAAACATAAACAAAAGAACGTTCCTGTATGACATTTGATAATGGGGAACTGATATACGAAAGAGGGATTTGTGAAGTTTTTTTTTTTCTTTTGTAAAGAAAGTTTGGGGAAATGTTGCTTACGAATGCTTAAATATCTTATAATACTATTAATTTTACCACATATAAAAAATTGCATTATCATGATATCGGTAGCGCCTTTAAAATATGTTTATTGAAGGTAGCGAAATAAGGAAAAATGTCAACCCTTTTAATAGGAAAATGCTATTACGAAATAAGTAGCTATATAGAGAATGTCCCATTTATCCTGTGCACCTATTATTTTTTTTTGTTTGAATAGGTATTGGAATTTTTGTTTTTGAGCGTTATGTTAGAACGAGGGGCTACCATGAGTGTGGAGATTTGGTGCCTGTAACTACATTATGGTACAAGATACACGTGACCACATCAATGTTTCAAAGAGCACTACATACTTTAATCATGTTACTTTGATTACACACATTAAGTGGAGTTCAAAAATGTATCACAATGTCAACTTCCTATTCAATAACAACAACAAAACTAAACGAAAACGTATCTCCAATGTGATAAGGTTATGCTTTGAGAGTTACAGAAGATGCTCCAAATGGTGACCATTCACATTAATGCACATTTGAAGGGGTTCCCCGGAAGACCGTATGACTGCCCGGCATGTTGCTGGCTGAATGAACACACAAGCCTGTCAAATGCGTTGCTGCATGTCGTCTGGTGTTGTCAGAATGTTCTGGTACACACTGTCCTTTACAGTCCCCCACAGGAAGAAGTCGAGTGGTGACAGATCCGGAGAACGTACAGGCCACTGTACGTGGATTGTGGCGTTGACAGTTATCGTGATATGTTTGCATGTTAAGACAGCAAACACACAACACACGACGTGTACGGACGTCAGTCGTCTTTCGTTTTGTTTAAGTTAATGCACAAGATGAATAGAGCACCGCAACAATTCTGATGTCATTCATTTGCATTTTCTTGTTGTTATTGATTGGGAAGGTGACATTGTGAAACATTTTTGAAATCGTATTAATGTGTGTAATAAATGTAACATGATCAAAATACGTAGTGTTATTTGAAAAATTGATGACGTCACGTGTATCTTGTACCATAATGTAGTTACATGCACCTAATATCCATACTCAAGTTAGCCCCTCGTTCTAACATAACGCTAAAAAAAATCCAATACCTATTCAAACAAAAAAGTTATAATAGGTGGACAAGATAAATGGGACAACCTGTATATACTGAATGAACCTTAAGTAATGTCATCACTTACATGGGGTTATTCTTTTAGATATTTCAAATAAAAAAAGTATAATATACTTTTACACGTTTTTGCTTCATTTTGCAATATTTTTATATTAAATATTTCATAGTGTGTTTCGGGAAAGCCACTGATTTAATTTCCAATGTGGTCAGTCAGTTTAAGAGAGCAGTGTATTGTGATAATAAATAAGTGAAAGAATTTTAGTTTTGTCCTTTAAATATGCATAAATTTGATCCGAAAAAAATGTAATATTTGAAAATTCCTTTTCCGAACGAAAATTTATTTTGACTCTCTATTTAGACTGAATATAACACTAATTATTTTTATTCCCATTATTATTTTTAAGCTTTTGAGCAAATATGAACTTAAAAATTAAAAAAAAATGGTCGCAAGGAGTCCTTTAGAGTTAATATAACATAAATTTTAAAAATATAATTTCTAAACTATTAGCTCTAATTGCACCATATTTTGTACTTACTTACAAATGGCTTTTAAGGAACCCGAAGGTTCATTGCCGCCCTCACATAAGCCCGCCATCGGTCCCTATTCTGTACAAGATTAATCCAGTCTCTATCATCATATCCCACCTCCCTCAAATCCATTTTAATATTATCCTCCCATCTACGTCTCGGGCTCCCTAAAGGTCTTTTTCCCTCCGGTCTCCCAACTAACACTCTATATGCATTTCTGGATTCGCCCATACGTGCTACATGCCCTGCCCATCTCAAACGTCTGGATTTAATGTTCCTAATTATGTCAGGTGATGAATACAATGCGTGCAGTTCTACGTCGTGTAACTTTCTCCATTCTCCTGTAACTTCATACCGCTCAGCCTCAAATATTTTCCTAAGCACCTTATTCTCAAATACCCTTAACCTATGTTCCTCTCTCAGAGTGAGAGTCCAAGTTTCACAACCATACACAACAACCGGTAATATAACTGTTTTATAAATTCTAACTTTCAGATTTTTTGACAGCAGACTAGATGATAAAAGCTTCTCAACCGAATAATAACACGCATTTCCCATATTTATTCTGTGTTTAATTTCCTCCCGAGTGTCATTTATATTTGTTACTGTTGCTCCAAGATATTTGAATTTTTCCACCCTTTCGAAGGATATATCTCCAATTTTTATATTTCAATTTCGTACAATATTCTGGCCACGAGACATAATCATATACTGCGTCTTTTCGGGATTTACTTCCAAACCGATCGCTTTACTTGCTTCAAGTAAAATTTCCGTGTTTTCCCTAATCGTTTGTGGATTTTTTCCTAACATATTCACGTCATCCGCATAGACAAGAAGCTGATGTAACCCGTTCAATTCCAAACCCTGCCTGTTATCCTGAACTTTCTAATTATTTTATTCCCATTATTATTTTCAAGCTTTTGAGCAAATATGAACTTAAAAATTAAAAAAAAAAAAAAATGGTCGCAAGGAGCCTTTTAGTGACGTGAATATAAAATAAATTTTAAAAATATAATTTCTAAACTATTAGCTCTAATTGCACCATATTTTGTACAAGTTATAATATTGTAGGTGTGTTTACGTAGTTTAAAATTAATAAATTTTGCATGAAAATTATAGGAGATTTAAAAATCACATAAGCGTCCTTTTAAGACTCGATCTCTTTTTTTTTTAATTACGACGCTTTACCAACATCTTAGGTTATTTAGTGTCTGAATGAGATGAAGGTGATAATGCTGGTGAAATGAATCCGGGGTCCAGCATTTGCTCGTATTTGTTTGAGGGAAAACCCCGGAAAAACCTCAAACAGGTAATTTGCCCCAACCGGGAATCGAACCCGGGCCATCGAATTTCGCGGCCAGACGCGCTGTTACTCCACATGTATGGACACGGTCTTTTCATCATCATCATCATCCGTCACGAATTAGGCCTGTGCAGACCTGTTTCAGCCCCTTCTAGCAGTCTTCTAAAGGGTCTTCCTAACCGTCGATTTCCTCTGGGTTGATATTGCATCATCATTTTGGGGATTCTTGAATTGTCCATTCGCTTTACATATACCACATTAATAATATCTGGGTTCTAAACATATCCTTATCCAAATAAAAGTGGCAAAGTAATCTAAATTTATTAGCGTAAGATCGAATTGTGATCCATTGGAATTCAAGTCAAGCGTGGCATTACTTGTAACATAGTGATGAGGTGTGTCTTACCAACTATTGCCCAAAAGGTATTGAAAGTAAAAGGAGGGCTTTCGAAGAGTGTGCTCTGAGGGTACAATCTCCCGTGGCAGGATTTCTTCCACCGTCTTCGTTGTAATATTATGAATCGCCACCGACACAACATTCCTCTAGTAATTTTGGTTCCAGTTATTAGATATTTATTTCCGATAAGCGTCACCGCATGCAACGGTAGGAAGCAGCTGTGCGATACGTAATACTTGCACTTAATGTCCGTGCAATTTACTGTGCAGAGCCGATCGCCACCGGCAAGACGCATTGGCGAGGCGTGGCCCTCTTTCACCGCGGTGATCACGAGGAAGTGAAAGTGTATCACAGGCTTGACCATTGTTCGGCATCATCATCATCAGCCACAGACAGTGCGTGGGACATCAGGGTCAATCTGCACCCTGCGATACCGACAGGTCACCCCGGAAACAAAAATGCTCAACCACACAAACTCTGTGTGACTTGGAATTGTGATTTTCTGTTAGCATACCTACAGTAACGTATATATTATGCAAGACTACTTTTTCAGGTAAAGCTCCCTGTGAAGCAGACTTGAATAATTTGAAGGGAAAAATTGTTCCGGGGCCGGGTATCGATCCCGGGACCTCTGGTGAGACTGTGTCGGGTGGAGTTCCTCGGTACCTCAGTTGGTGGAGCACTGGTATGTTCAACCAGAGGCCCCAGAACAATTTTTCCCTTGAAATTATTCAAGTCTACTTCACAAGGAAGTGCTTTCTCTGAAAAACTAGACTTGCATAATATCCCAGATTACATGTATAACAGATTGCTCATTCCTATGTTAAAATCGGTAGCACTTTGAAGAGAACAAGCGCCAGGATCGCTACCCGTCCGCCGTAAACGAATACGAGATGACAGTACAGCCGCTAATGCAATTCATATGGGAGTTATAATGTGACTTCTTATGTAACAACTAGATGGCAGACTAGTAAACCTGACAAAAGTTGTTACCGTCAAAGCCTATAAGGCCGAGCAATCTGGGTATATATGATCTAGGATAATATACACGTTACTGCAGGTACGTTAACAGAAAACGACATTTCCAAGTCACACAGATTTTTTGTGCACTCGATGTGGGTCTCTGGCATCTTGTCAGCTCACTTGAGTTGTGTGGATATAAAGGGAAAAATTGAGACGGTGTCGGGTGGAGGTCCTGTGTAGCTCAATTGGTGGAGCGGTGATACGTTCAACCAGAGATCCTTGAATCGATAACCTGCCCGGAACAATTTCTTCCTTGAAATTATTCAAGTCTGCTTCACAGGGATCTTTACCTGAAAAAACTAGAAATGAAATAAATGAAAGCGAAATCGCTAGTCATATTTGATTGTGTAATGAGTAATGACCTAATGTAATTTCTTGTATTATTTATTAGGTTAGAAAGACAGTTATTGAAGGATTATTATACTTATTTCATTTATATGCTAACTTGTCGGACCAATATGCCTCTTAAATTTTGAAAAAAAAAAAAAACTAGACGTGCATAATATATATACGTTACTGCAGGTACGTTAATAGAAAATCACAATTCCAAGTCACACAGAGTTTGTGTGCACTCGATGTGGGTCTCTGGCGTCTTGTCAGCCCACTTGAGTTGTGTGGATATAAAGGGAAAAATTGAGACTGTGTCGGGTGGAGTTCCTGGGTAGCTCAGTTGGTGGAGCGCTGGTACGTTCAACCAGAGGTACCCGGGCCCGGAACAATTTTTCCCTTTTAATTATTCAAGTCTGCTTCACAGGGAACTTTATCCGAAACACAAGACTTGCATAACATTACGTTTTGTTTATAATTCCAAACTCCACCACATTATCTTTTCAGTCCACTATATTCTGCAATTCCAAAAGCAAGTATATACATATTAAAACTTAATTTTCCCTTGTTATTTTTAGAACAAATGTGCATTGCATTGATACGGGAATAAGATTTATTTTTTTGAGACCTTAACAACAAAACCTCCAGTCAAGTATTTAATATTTTTTCCAGGAAACTTTTTTTTCTTCCAATTTCTGAGAAAAATGAGAAAAATAAATTTAGTGGGTATTGAAAGCAATTTCTGAGAAAAATGAGAAAAATAAATTTACTGGGTACTGAAAATGGAAGCCTCAATTGTTTGTATACCTTCGAAGTCTGATTAACTTAACGTGTTAGTAATGAGCGATATATAGTCTTAGAAAAAAGTTTTGTCGTATAGATACTTTATAAGTCTCAGAAAGGAGGCAGTGCGCATGATCAGACATACAACCAAACAAAACTAATGTTATTACCTTGTCCTTCTCTTGTGAACCAGGTCGCTCGTTCTCTGATCATGCGCAGTCTCCTTTCTGGGACTTACAAGGTAAATGTGGAACAAAACTTTTTCCTAAGACTGTACGCAATGGATAAGTAAAAGAACTGGCCACCCTAACCTATTATCTCCTGGCATAGTTACATCATGAATAATCCCGTGTTTGTGTCACTTATGACGTTCCAACCTGTCTTCGGGCAGTTTACTAAACAAAGAACATTAAGAAAAATTTGCCTCCACGACAGAGATAGCAAGCGAGAGATTCCTAAACGAAGAAAGAAAATAAATATCTGTTGTTCCAGATTATGGTAAGGGACCACAAAACAAGAATACTTAAGGGTCGTGGAGATGGATGACCTACGCAATGGTAATATGACATATTATGAATAAAGTTATTCCTGAGAGAATAAATTTGAAAGTTTCTGTGGTGGAACGCATCAAAAATCGATCAATTGATAAATGGTCACGTTCAGTCTATGCTCAAGGGAGATGACACAAAGAGATGATACAATGGTCTCCATCCGAAGGAAGACTAAAAGGATGTCGTCAGCTGACATGGCGGAGAGGTGTTGCAAGATCGATGACTGAATGAGAATTAGAGGAAGACCAGTGAACTGGTCGCAGACTCTGGCAGCTGGGACTACAAGCTAACCGCTAAGTTCCAAGCGAAACGAGTTTTAAAAGTAAAGATAATTACAGCTTAAAAAACAGACGGGGAACTCGTTATTGTAAGAAAGGTTTTAAAATTAGCCTCAACGAGAAAAATTAGGGAATTTTAAAAGTGTAAATTTATGTACAGAATACACTATGGAGTATATTGTTTCAACAGTATGTATATATTAAGTTAACCCACTCAAAAATAAAATAACGAAATGAAACGAAAGTTCCAGCTACCTCGGCGATAGGAGTGGGCCGTCAGAAGGACTACGTGTTGACCTAATGCAGTTACCCCGACCCGAGGCAGAAGCTCGCGGCTGCATTGAGTTCCTCTACGCTTTTATGTGAGCCACTGTAATTATATTATCATCCTGTCCTCTTTATCAAAGTTTCACGTCCATTCCTCTACTCTTCGGCTGCCTGTATTCCTTACTGGAACACGGCCGCCATAGAGAGGTGTTTAAAATAAGAAAAGCATTGACCCCATAACGAATGTCCATCATAATCCTTCAGGAGTAATAGACCACAGATGACCTGTTTCAACAAACAAATTAAAAAAGTATATTTCTGTAGCATGCTTCGTAACTCTGCTTAGTAGCATCATTATGCAATTTTTTACACATATTTGAAAGTAAAATGAGTTTATATCTCAAATTGAAGGCCGTACAACATCAATACATTTTTCTAAAATTATAAGAAATAAACCAATGCTGCATTTACTAATTTATTTTCACAAAAATGAAATGAATTTTATAACTGAAAAACATATACATAACACCAGAAGAAATGTCCCAACTCTTTTGGCAGAACCTAAATGCCACACTACAGCTGGATTAAGGCACAATAGGAATTATGGACCAAGACTATACAATTCAGTATTGAAAAATAATCCAGACCTAAGCAATTTACACATTCTTAAGTTTAAAAATAAAGTGAAAATGTTTTATGATATTTGATAAATTTTATTATTTTTAAAGTGTTATTAGCGTTATATAGCACTAATTTTGATTGTATTTATCTGATGCATGTAACCTTTAAGATAAAACATTGTAATAAATATAAATAGATCATTTTCTTAATTAATAACAGAGTATATCTCCAATAAATGATTTCTTAGCATCGCCACAGATACACTTGATTGTACTTGTCACTATCTTCTGTCACTAAAGAGTTCTTGAAATTTATGTTTTCCCCGCCATTCATAAAATATCTTGATATGATACCTATTGCACAAAATGGGAGATCTATAACTGAAACTTGATTAATATATTTCAGTATTATTTGTATTTATCCTGGTAATAATGAACAGTTCGACTCGTAGACATTTTGTTTTTGCAATATTAACTTCCCATGATTGTACGACAAGATTCGAAGTGAACGGCAGTTACGCAGACTTTCGGCTCCCCCATACTACCATTAATGCACAACACAATGTCAATACGGCGGTTGCTGTCGTCTGTGATACAACGAACTTTTCTGTTGATTTTCGAGTTCGTCATTTTTTTCCTGTTATTATATGCTTATTTAAGTTATGTTAACTCTCGTTAGTGGTTTTATATTTGATTTTATCCGTCTTAGTATTTATTTTATTATTGTAAATATTTTTGTTTTATCACTATTATTATTATTATTATTATTATTATTATTATTATTATTATTATTATTACTTACTTCCTTACTTACTGGCCTTTTAAGGAACCTGGAGGTTCATTGCCGCCCTCACATAAGCCCGCCATTGGTCCCTATCCTGAGCATTATTATTATTATTATTATTATTATTATTATTATTATTATTAATGAATTATTTTGTATTACTATCTTTGTACCACCTCCGTCACGATTATTCTATTATTATTATTATTATTGTTATTACTATTATTTCTATCATCAGCATTATTATTTGATCTCTGTAAAATTTATGTAGACTACTGGACTGTACCCGAGCACGAGCATATGCTCATTTCGGGTATCTATTCATATGTATTCATTTCAAATGTAAATTGTAAATAAATGTAAATTTGAATTAAAATATAAAGATCGGTTCAACAAAGTTGTTCAAATTTTTCTTGAGAAATTGCTGGAAACATACAAATAGAATAGTTAGTATACAGGGTGATTCACGAGGAATATCCTCCCCTTACGGAGCTTATTTCCAAAGAAAATCTAAGCAAAAAATGTCCTAAACACATTTGTCCTAATCTCAATATTTTCAGAGTCACACTAATTTGAAGTTGTTAGTAAAATACCATTTTTCTTTAGTTTTAAGGCTAAAAAATATTACAAATAAATAATGAACTATTCAGAAGAGTCATTTGTTTAATTGGCTAATATTCTGAAGCTAGAACTGCTTTGTAGAGATTTTGTTTGTCAATTTTTAACTAAAAATTACATCATTCTTACGCACTTGTCATAAAATTGTTACAAATCATATGACTTTAGGAACTTGATTATTTACAGTTTAATTATGCATCCTAATGTACAATAGTGGCAAAAAAACCTGACCGACCCTTGTAGCTGATTTCAGAGCCTTGTTCACTCCAGAGTATGATAGACTGGTAACTAAGAATTTCGTGGTTCGAATCCTACCTGGAAAGGACACTTTTTTTTTTGTTCCTTATTCAAATTTATTCCCAATACTTTTCGATTGCTGGTAAAATTCATGTTCAGGGAATAATAAGTTAATTAAGTAGTAAAATATCGCTGCAATCGAAAAATATTAGGAATAAATATGAATAAGAAACAAAAAAGTTTCCTTTCCAGGCAGGATTCGAACCACGAAAGTCTTAGTTACCAGTCTATTGTGCTCTGGAGTGAACAAGGCTCTGAAATCAGCTACAAGGATCGGTCCGGTTTTTTTGCCACTACTGTACAGTCTTAAAGAATTTACAAGAGTGGCGTGATTTGTAACAATTATTGTTATAAATGCGTATGAAAGTGTAATTTTGCAGTTAAAAATCGTAAAAAAAAATGTAAGATGCAAGTATGGAATTCACAACACATTTCTAGCTTCAGAATATCAGCTAATAAAAAAATGTTGCTCCTGAATAGTTCATTCTTTATCTGTAACACTTTTTTACCCTTAAAACTCAAGAATAATGGTTTTTTACAAACAACTTCAAATTAGTGTAATTCTGAAAATATTTAGATTAAGACATATTTACATGATATTTTTCGCTCAGAGTGTTTTCGGAAATAAGCTTCGTGAGGGACGGTAAATCCTCGTGAATCATTCTGTATAAACACCAATTTACTAAAAATAAAGCCTAGAAAGACAAGAGTTTATCTATATAAATATGAATATAAAATGACTCCACAAAACGATTCTTTATTGGAGGAATTATAGCAGGAGGAAGAAGAATAAAATGTATAAGATTTCCTGATGTTATGGCGTTGTAAGCAGAAGAGAAGATGATATTAAGGAATATGCTACTGAAGCTAAATGATACCTGTGAGCAATATGGGATGAAGATAAATGCAAATAAAACGAAGATCATGGTCTTAGGAAAAAAATAAAGAAGGTGAACTTCCGAATTCTAAATAAGCCTTTAGAGCAAGTGGACAGCTTCAAATTCTTGGGGTTTACTATAAGCAGTAACGTGAGCTGCTGCCAAGAAGTCACCGTCAAAGACAGCTTGTTACGAAACCACACAATATGCCTCGGAATGGGACTGATTCTCTAGCACGACCACAGCTATTAGGAACATTAAATCCAGAAGTTTGAAATGGGGGGGGGGCGGTATCACATATGAGCGAATCCAGAAATGCATATACAGTATTAATTGGGAGACCGGAGGGAGAAAGACCTTTGGGGAGGCCGAGACGTAGATGGAAGGGGATTTTAAAATGAATTTTTAGGGAGGTGGGATATGATGATAGAGACTGGATTAATCTTTCATAGGACGGGGACCGATGGCAGACTTATGTGAGGGCGGCAATGAACCTTCGGGTTCGTTAAGGGGTTAGGTACTGCTTATAGGAGTAAAAGTTTTGGAAATATTCAACATTTTTTCCTCCATTACTGTATCATGTACAATAATGAAAATTAGCATGTGTAAAACACTGTCTTTCTGCTATATGAAAAAAATATTTTTACGATTTAAAAAATGATTTATATTTTCACTTTCGAAATTGAAAACGATGGCAGTTCACTGTGGAGTGTTGAAGCGTTTCCCTCATAACTCATAACCTTGTTAACTTTTTCATGTTCTCTCTCTCTCTTATTTTATTGCTGAAACTCATGTTTACAATATCATGCTCGTTCAACTACATTCCTTAATAAATAATATATTTTTTTATTTTATGTTAGAAGAAAATACTGATATTTGACCATTTTTTAAATTAATTTATTTTTATCAGACGATCTATCAAAGGTAGAAATGTGATCTTGCATCATATTGTAGATATGACATGCATAAATGCACACAAAAATGTCATAGAAAATATTGGATAGTTTTTGAGTTGTGTGGGAAACGCTTCATCACTACACAGTGAACTGAATTTTGAAGAAGAAATTGTAAATAATTTTTTTTAAATCCTAAAAATATTTTCTTCATATAGCAGAAGGACAGTGTTTTATACATAATAATTTTCATTATTGTACAAAATACAGTAATGCAGGAAAAAATTTTCAATATTTCCAAAATTTTACTGCTGTAAATACCTAATCCCTTAAAATCCGTAAGTAAGTAAGAAGTAAATGGAATATTTAAAAACACGTACACAATATTTATTCTGAATAAAGAATAAATAAAAGCTTAGCAAAGAGCTGTCATACAACAAACAAAAGTAAACTGGAAAGATGTTGAACAGAAATCTAATTGGAAAATATACAGACCTAAGATAGCTCACAAGCTGTTTCAGTGCTCTGCACTCCAGGGATTTATCTTTTGTTCTCCCGATTTATTATAATATATCCTGGTGCATCTGGTGCATCCAACCACAGCTTCTGTGGTCTTTTCAGCGATCCTTTTCTATTTTGGGTTTCAAGGGTAGCGCAGTAACAAGACTTCAGAACTTAATAAATAGCAAAACCATCTCGATTTGCGGCTCTGGATGAAACCAAGAACGTCTGGTTTTGCATGTAGTTCTCATGTCTGTTATAGCGGACTTGCCATCTGTTGATCTGTAATAACGATGCAGTGCAATTCTTACAATAATTTCACAATGAAACGTTGTAGTTGAGAGACTGCTTATTTATAAACACAAGGATTATATAAACTGAAATAATTTGACATTTCATCTGTACGGCAATAAAATTTGGCCAAGTGCTAAAACATGTAACAGACTCAAAAATGTTAGAATCAAAATTTATCTATTATTCAATGTGAAGAGCTGTACAAACTGGATAGTAGAAGTCTACTCAGAATGATGGAGCAGATTTAAAATTTTTATTTGAAAATATAAAAGAGAGAAACACATTCCTTATGTCACTAGAGAGAGAAAAGTTCAAAGTTCAAAATTTAAAAAATCCGCCAGTCTTGAAGTTCCATTCAATGCTACAGCGGCGACAATTTTTCCGAACGACTAATTTTTCTGATTAATCAACGTTTTATCTATTTGTTAAAATCAATCGCAATAATGTTAGAATTTGGGGAAGTGAACATCCTTACGTAGTCTTCGAACATGAAATAGACTCGCCGAAAGTATGTGTTTTTTTGCCAATTCTGTAAGCAAAGTTTATGGAACTTTCTCTTTTTGTGAAACAAATTGTGACAGGATTATCATATCCGGCAATTTTACAAAACTGGTTGCTTCTCCAACTTCAAGAAAATTCGTATTCATGCAATATGATGCCCGTCTCACTTTCACTTGGAGGTCCGGCGTTATCTGTACCACACCATTCCAAGACGATGGTTTGGGAGAGGTTAACAACAGATTTTTGTTCACCGTCTGTGACCTACCAGGTCACCGGACCTTATCCTCTGCGATTTTTATCTCTCGGGGTATGTAAAAGAAAGAATATTTGTACCACTCATGCCTGCTACTCTTCAAGATCTGAGATATCGAATTGTTGAAGTTGTGAATTCTGTAACTATGGACTAGTTGATTCGTGTGGGGCAGGAAATGGACTACCGTTTTGATGTTCATCGCGCAACACATATGTTCATGATCGGTATAATTATACAAGTTTATGGAACACAGAACTTTCAACTTTGAACATTATTTTATGCAGTGGCTACTTTCTCTATGAGGCCGGTAGGGGAACATCCCTGTGCACCGCGACCTGAGCCCATTGTGAATCCCTAGGATGAGTTGTGTGCACACCGAACGCACCCATTCCGAACCGACCTAACTCCCAACACCCTAACGACCAGTCACACCATCCTTCTAGTTAGATATTTCTACAGTTAGAAAAAAAAAATTGAAGTCTACACCATCATTCTGAATAGCCCTACATAATAATAACAATAATAGTAGTAATAATAATAATAATAATAATAATAATAATAATAATAATAATAATGTTAATATTACAGTTACGATTATTATTATTATTATTATTATTATTATTATTACTACTACTATTACTACCAGCACCACCACCACCGTACATTGACTATCATCACCATCATCATTATCATCATCATCATCATCATCATCATCATCACCAACACTTCAGGATTTAGGTATTTGCCTGTTCATATTTCACGGCAGATCCTTTCAACTTTTTTTTTTCATCTTCCAATGTCTGTATTCGTTTGGTATCCTGGCCAATCTTGTGGAATCCATCAAAATTATAAATGTAGCCTACGTTGTATCCAATCACTGCGATAATCTTGAAAAATTTTATATTATTTTAATGTACCGAAGTACATATGATATTTCCATGCAGATATTCTGCGTCATCATACGATGAAAGAGTAATGGAACGGAGAAAAATTCTCTCCGGCGCCGGGATTTGAACCCGGGTTTTCAGCTCTACGTGCTGATGCTTTATCCACTAAGCCACACCGGATACCCACCCCGGCGTCGGACAGAATCGTCTCAGTTTTAAGTTCCAACTCTTGGGTTCCCTCTAGTGGCCGCCCTCTGCACTACGTGATTTAAGACGGCGCTTATTCCGTCGGATCCCGGCCAACTAGTCACTCATACCGAGTGCACCTCAGCACATATGTGGACTTTAGTCCTACGTTCATAGACATCTATGACGTAGTGCAGAGGGCGGCCACTAGAGGGAACCCAAGAGTTGGAACTTAAACTGAGACGATTCTGTCCGACGCCGGAGTGGGTATCCGGTGTGGCTTAGTGGATAAAGCATCAGGACGTAGAGCTGAAAACCCGGGTTCAAATCTCGGCGCCGGAGAGAATTATTCTCCGTTCCATTACTCTTTCATCGTTGAATTTTTTTTGTTTATTTTGTAGGTACAGTATGTTCCTAATCCTGACCGAATAACTTCATTTTTCTAATGAACCAGTCTTGCTCAAAATTTTGTTGTTATTTTTTATTATTAGTCTACTTTACGACGCTTTACCAACTGCGTTGGTTATCTAGCGTCTGAGTGAAATGAAGGTGATGCCAGTGAAATAAGTCCCGGAACCAGCAATTTCTAATATTGGGTTGAAAGAAAAGCCCGTAAAACCTCAAATAAGTAACTTGTTCCAAGTAGGATTTTAACCCGGACCCCTCGTCTTACGGTCAGACATGCTAACCGTTACTGCACAGAAGTGCTTTTTTGTTGTTGTTGTTGTTGTTGTAGCAGCTGTTGTTGTTGTTAAACATGTCATTTTTGTGCTATGTATTCTTGTTTGCATTTCTTTTGTCGGCACCCACGTTTCATTCGCATTATAGTAAAGCTAGCATAGCCATTGTCTTATAACATATTCCTTGTTCTTTTTCTTGTTTTGCTTTTAAAATTCTACATAGGGGGCTATAAATTATTAAAAATGTATTTAGTTTTTTATAATGTCTTTATCTATTTCTATTCCTATATTTATCACAAAGTGCATTGATATCCAGTGTTGTCGACTTGAAATTTCAAAAGTCACTCTAATTTTGATATAAAATAACTACCTATATTGGCACTGAAAATTGCCGTATTTAAAACTAACATCAAGTTTATGTACTAATGAGATACATGTTGATAATTTTTTATTCTTTCAGTAACAATGCAAATTAAAAATACCTTTTGTACATAATAGATAATGATGGGGCAATTAATTGCAATTCGATTAATGAATTGCAATCATCAGATAAAAATGACAGCTGTTACTTTTATTGCTGTTTAAGTGAAAACGATTGTAATTAGTCTAATAAATTTGTGTGTTATCTGAATTAGTAATTGATACTAGTATGTGCTATTGGAAACAATTATACATCCAGGGTGAACCGTAAATAATGCCATTAATTTCAGGTGGTTATTCTTTGAAAAATTTGAAACAAAAATGTTTAATACAATTTTCCTCATTTTTGCTTCCCTTTCCAGATAAAAATTTTCAGATATGAAACATTTCATGGCGTGTTTTGGGGAACCTATTGAAATGATTTCCATCATGCTCAGTGAATTTAAGAGAGCAGTGTATTATGATAATAAAATATTGAAACAATTTTGGTTTGTTTCCTTTAAAGTTGCAGAAATGCCATCCGAACAAATATAACTTTTCGTTCTAAGAATTTTACAATGTAATGCACTCTGACAACGCTGTAAAAGTTATTGCCTGCAGAGGGACAGATACGCTGATGCTCGGATAATACGTTTGTAAGAGGGACAGATGAGACAACGAGAAATGTAAACGGTAGATTTAAACATAACACAAACAATAATTGCTTTTAAAGAAACTTGATGTGTTGCATGTAAGATTACTGGATACTACTTTAAAAATTGAAATTAGATGAAACTACATATTTCTAATTGGCAGAAGAAAGTGTTTGTGTACTACAAAAGGAATTTTTATAAATTGAAGGGGTGAGATTGAGATAGTTCAAAGCCACACTTTTAACAAAAATGATTTTTTTTGTGCTAGTTCACTTCTTACACATAATTAAGAGGAAGCTACTATTAAAATATTATAAAAATTACCCAACAAATGACGTAATTATACGCCAATACCGCGTTTAATAGCATTGGACTCTCAACCTTCAATACGCTTCTGTAAATGAATCTTGTCTGTGTAGCATAGGTCTATATAATTCTTCAATTGTTAAGTTGAATTGTAAAAAAACAAAATAAATGTTCCTCATTACCTGTGTTCATTGAATAATTTACTAAAATTAATCGAAGTGTTTAAACATATTTTTATTTCGTTTGTTTAACGTAAAATAAGCATACCGTATTTTATGTTTTTTTTCTCATGTGTTCTAAATGTTCTAATTTTTTTTATAAATTAAAATAGACATCATTATTGTTTATGTTCTGTAGAATATTCAATTAAAATGACAGCGTGAAAATATTTCTTAATATTTTAAATGTAATTTGAAATAAGCGCACTTTATTGTCCGTGTTTTCTTAACATTTAATTAAAATTAAGTTGTGGAATTGATTTTATATTTTCCAAGTTCTTTTCTTCAACACGAAATTAACATTCACCAGTCTCCTTTCTATAACATAATTCATACAAAAAAATTGAACTGTATATAATTTGCATTTTTTTACGATTTCAAAAACATGTACAGTAGTGCCAAAAATTAAACCTGACCGACACTTGTAGCTGATTTCAGAGCCTTGTTCACTCCAGAGCACGATAGGCTAGTAACTAAGACTTTCGTGGTTCGAATCCTGCCTGGGAAGGAAACTTTTTTTTTTTTTTTTTTTCCTAATACTTTTCGATGGTTTGTAAAATTCATGTTCTGGGAATAATAAGTTAATTGGGTAGCAAAATATCGCTGCAATCGAAAAGTATTGGAAATAAATTTGAAAGTCTTAGTTACAAGTCTATCGTGCTCTGGAGTGAACAAGGCTCTGAAATCAGCTACAAGGGTCAGTCCGGCTTTTTTTTTGCCACTACTGTACATAGCAATGATTTCCCGCTCACCTATACAAAAGAGACAGGTGACAAGCTACTTGGCATCCCCTACTAATAACAGTGTTGCACGATCTCGCAAGTCATGCCTTTTAAAATGCAGTTTTTTTTAAACTATTCAAAATATAGCAAAATGTTATTTGGCTTTTCTGTTGCATCCAACAGAATAAATGACATTACTCACGGCTCATTCTGTATATCTTGGTTAGAATTGATGAAATTCATAAATTTAATAGGCCCTATTATAAAATGTTAATGAACATTGTTATGTCATGAGGAGGGCTGTTCTAACAAATGGTTCCGTTCTCAGAAAATATGTGACTGTTATGATTAGAAGTAGCACCAATTGGGCCAAAAAGACGCAATAAGGAGGACAAGGAATAGTTATTTCTACATTCCATTTATTTATTTTTTTTTGTTATTGTCAGTACCTTTCAATGTGCAGACTTACAATTCCCGGCGCTTCTTGCTGTGGCTTTGACGTAATCTTCGAAAGTCACACCTGCTACACGAGCGAGATTATTCGACTCTACACGCACTGCAAAAGGGCAAAGTACATTTCAATGTGCAGACTAACAACTTCTGGCGTTACTTCTTCCGGTCCTACGCCTCCCCTCCTCCCCCTTATGTGATAGCATTTGAGTTATGTTCATTTTCGGATTTTTCCCTTTCAAAATTTTATAGAGGTCTTTCAGTGGAGCAGCGAAACCCGGAGTGAGGAAAGTGGTCAACAGGCTTGGAGTTCACATATTCTCAGCCCCGAACTCCCTTGTAAAGTACGCATTTTCGTGCACCTTTTAAAGTTTCTCCTCCCATTTCCCTCTCGTTCAACTCAATCAATAAATCACTGGAGTATGAAGATTCATTAACACGCAAATCCATGTATAGTTCACATTTTAATTCTTTCTGTCTTTTAAGTAAAAAATATTTATTTATAACGACTCGCTTACATCCCCGCAAAATCTGTAGCAAGTCGCTGTCTAAAAACACCAGAATAGTAAACCTGGCAACACTGTTGACCTCTTCTATTCAATTAAAAGCTCCAACTAATAATATAGGAACAATAATGCCGGATAAAAAATAATTATTCTATTTTATACCACAAATAAAAGACATTTTTCGTATTAAGTACGTTATTTGTATTTATTATTCTAATAAAGAATATTAATGGAAATAAATGAAGGAATTATTGTAATTATAGAAGTAGAATATGGGATAAGATTATTTCACTAACATTTTAATCCATGAAGTCCAATGATAATTAAATGCAAATAATATGTCAAATTTTATGGACATAATACACCCGACAGTTGGATTATTACATAAAATCTGATAAAAATTAAATCAAAATTACAACATAATCCTTAATAACTGATCTCCCTTTATCTCGCACACACAACACACAAGTAAATTGTGTTCGATAATCCCATTGATTCCTGACCGCAGATCCGAATATTAACACAGACCAGTACGAGCGATATCAACTTAAATTTTGATTGAAAGGACGATGAGAGACGGCAATTTAATAACGAGTGATGTGGTTTTCTGTGGAATTAAGTGCCAAATTCAATTTTGACTACCGTTGTTTTACAAAAGCGAAAGAAATTTGATTTATATCAACCTCTGAAACTCAACTGTCGATGATTTACAGAGCTACAAAAAGCAAACAAGCAGTTTATGAACACAAAATCTTAATATTTTGCTGCAGCTGAACAGTCTTCCTGAATGAAACTCTAGGGGCATGCATTAGATTCCTAAGAAAGAACTCTAGTTATATTTCAAATGTTTTATACATTCAGGTTCCGTTATTTATTGTGTATCTTTTGTTTGTACTCCTACTGAACAGCTAATATTTTCTATGTCCACTTCGGATAACGGTGATGTTACATGATGCTTGCGCTTATAGAAGCGGTTTCGGAAGAAAGATGTTTAAGCAAGAGTCATTCACATCCGCGTCTCGTAGAGCAGCGGTAATGTTTTCGCTTAATGATTCGATGGTTGTGAGTTCGAGCTGTATTCAAGTTATCATTTTATTTTCTTATCGTTCTTTAGCGATATAAATAATATTCAAGTTATCATTTATATTCTGTTTCTTTCTTTAGCGATATAAATAATATTCAAATTATCATTTATATTCTGTTATCGTTCTTTAGCAATATAAATAATATTCAAGTTATCGTCGGCCTTGGTAGCGTAGTTGGTATAGCACTGGCCTTCTATGCTCGAGGTTGCGGGTTCGATCTCGGTCCAGGTAGATGGCATTTAAGAATGTTTAAATGCGTCAGGCTCGTGTCAGTAGATTTACTGGAGTGTAAAAGAATTCCTGCGGGAATAAATTCAGACCACCGGCGACGCTAATATAACATCTGCAGTTGCGAGCGTCGTTAAATAAACCATAATTTAATTTTTAAAGTTATCATTTGTATTCTGTGATCGTTCTTTACCGATATAAATATTAAAGTTATCATTTAGAGTCTGTTACCATTTTTAGCGTTATAATTGATATTCCAGTTACCATTTATATTCTGTTATCATTCTTTAGCGATATAAATAGAGGGGCAGAGAAGGCCTGACGGCCTTATCTCTACCAGATTAAATAAATAAATATTACTAATACTACTAAATAATATTCAAGTTATCATTTATATTCTGTGATCGTTCTTTAATGGCATAAATAATATTCAAGTTATCATTTTATGTTGCTATCGTTCCTTAGCGATATAAATAATATTCAAATTATCATTTGTATTTATGTTATCGTTCTTTAGCGATATAGCCTAAGTAATATAAATTTAATGTTAGATTTGAAACAATACAATTTGCATAATACTAGTATTAGATTTTTCTTCCTATATTATTACATTATATTATCCTGTGACATCATAAAATGAAAAGGAGTGACGAAGATTTGAAAATGCGACGTTGACATCTAAATGCCGACGTTCTTCCAACTGAGCTAGGGGGGGCACAAGTAAAGAATCATATATGGGAAAATTGTCCCAATCCCCCTCCAAGACGTCCTGATGATCTGTGGAAGCTCGTCCAGGATGCCTGGGATCCTGTGACTGAGATGACTAGTCGATTCCATGCCCACTCGACTGCAAGATGTGATCGAGATGGGAGGAAGATGAACTAAGTATTTTGTTTTTTGTTTTTTTTTTTTGAACTTTTAATTTTTTTGAAATTTCTAGGATAGATGCCAGTAACTTTGTTTTGTTTATGTCACGAAATATATTTTTGTTAAGACTATAATATATTTTTTTTTAATTTGCAGTCATAATGTCATAATAAATAATGATAAAATCATTGCACAATATATTCGTGAAACTGATGTTAATTACTAAAACAGTCATAAAAGAGACAGGAGCAATTATATTTTCTCTCTCTAATGAGTCCTTTATTCTCAATAACTAAACTGACTGCACTGAATGAAAGTCAGCTGTACATGTATACTAATACTCTAACCTTGATGTTCTTTTCGCCTGTGTTTTCTATCTAATTTACATAACAGTAAACCTCTCCACGTTTGACTCAAGGGAAATGTACATACAATTTTCTCGACAGTCAGATTCCATCTATAGGCCTAACAGTAGAAGACGGACGGGATTTACTTGACAAAAAACTGATTCCTTGTGATAGCTCTATATTATAGGCTACTGTCCTTGAAATTTATAGTAATTGTTTGGAGAATATACGATAACGAATTTTCTAGCGAATAAGCAGAAATGTAATGCTTAAATTTAAGGGGGTAGGTAGCCTACAGTTTAACAACTTCAAATAATCGATTTTTAAAATAATTTTTAAAATATGCACCAAATATTGAAGCTTATTTCGGTAAAACAATTATTCCATTATCTATATTAATTTTAAAGCTATGAATTTTAATGCAAGGCGGTGCACATAGTACTACATTGCATCTTACAAATTTAACTTTCTTTATCCGCTAACCACATTTTAAAAATCCATTTACATAATAGGCTAATTATGAAACTACTGAAGAGAATTTTGATTTTTTTTTTCCATTTTGACATATATATTACGTACAAAACTAAACGAATGAAGACCCTCTGTTAGATACCTTGTGCAGAAATAAAAATTTGGGACTTAGAAAAGTTTTATATTTAATTAAAACTAAATTTAAAATATAACTTATTTATCTAAAAATCTGATTGTGGTCATTGTTATAGAGCTATATTTTAGCTTTAAACATAAATAACTTAACAATGAAATGTGGGAGTTTAGGTGGAAACTCTTTATGATAACGTGAGTAATCATCATTTTGAAAAAAATAAATTATGCACTTAAATTCATGTTAAAAATTTTAGAATTATATTCGGTTATTGAAATAAGATGGGGTTTTCTGTGTGTTAATTTGTAACTACTTACAATAAGAAAATAAATATTTCATGTGGTAAATTCTTTAGTGCTCAAAGCTATACCTACCCCATTGAAAATAATCTTCATTTATATTACCAGAATTTTTTTCACTAGGCGAGCGAGCAATCTTTACTTTAATCCTTTCTATGAGTTTTGCACGTTTTCTATTCAGGGAAAATGTAACAATAGTAGGACAATTCTATTTCACTAATTCAGCTAAAATTTACATAGAATATTCCATTCAACAGCACAAAAATATATAATAGGTATAAAATTTAAGGAAGGAAAATAAAATGTGACAGTTAATACTGCATTCAGAAAATCAATGGTTGAACTCTATATATTGCAATGTTCGGAGCCAGAGGCTATTTTACTAAATAGTGTGGAACAAAACAAACATATGTTTTATTGGAATAATATATTTACTTTAGTCAGCAGAATGTAATGCTACGAAATGAAGCTTCCATGTACCACAATAAAATGAAGGATGCGGAGTATCAGTACAGTCGAATTCGTGAAATAATTACATCAGTGTCATATTTATGATCCAGGGTGAAGTTTGAAATTTTTGGAGTCATTGAAAGATATATAACTATTACTGGCTACTATGGGGGAATGCGAAGAATTTTATGCAGAGGTATTATATTCTCTAAACGTACGGTAAAACATGAAATAATTATAGGAATAAATAATAAAATTTCATAGCATTATGTCGTGCACGTAATTATGGAAAAGTCTGAAAAATTATGTGAATAATACAAATTAATCCAATGATAAATATTGCAAACAAAATACTTACTTACTTACTTACTTACTTACAAATGGCTTTTAAGGAACCAGAAGGTTCATTGCCGCCCTCACATAAGCCCGCCAGTGGTCCCTATCCTGTGCAAGAGTAATCCAGTCTCTATCATCATACCCCACCTCCCTCAAATCCATTTTAATATTATCCTCCCATCTACGTCTCTGCATCCCTAAAGGTCTTTTTCCCTCCGGTCTCCCAACTAACACTCTATATGCATTTCTGGATTCGCCCATACGTGCTACATGCCCTGCCCATCTCAAACGTCGGGATTTAATGTTCCTAATTATGTCAGATGAAGAATACATTGCGTGCAGTTCTGTGTTGTGTAATTTTCTCCATTCTCCTGTAACTTCATCCCGCTTAGCCCCAAATATTTTCCTAAGCACCTTATTCTTAAACACCCTTAACCTATGGTACTCTCTCAGAGTGAGAGTTCAAGTTTCACAACCATACAGAAGAACCGGTAATATAACTGTTTTATAAATTATAACTTTCAGATTTTTGGACAGCAGACTGGATGATAAGAGCTTCTCAACCGAATAATAACACGCATTTACCATATTTATTCTGCGTTTAATTTCCTCCCGAGTGTCATTTATATTTGTTATTGTTGCTCCAAGATATTTGAATTTTTCCACCTCTTCGAAGGATAAATCTCAAATTTTTATATTTCCATTTCGTACAATATTCTGGTCACGAGACATAATCATATACTTTGGCAAACAAAATAATAACGGTAATATAGCCAACAGCATTGAGCAAGTTATGTTTATTTTTCAGACTTTCTTTTTTCTTTATTGTGCAAAACAGCATGTTCCCTTGTATACAAGATGTGCAATACTACATGCTATGTTTATGTTACGTATTTTATAGTTCATAGTTTATATTTATATAGCAGTACATTATTGCGATATACAGAGTCGGTTAAAATAGATATTGCAATCCAAAAATTAAAATAAATAAAAATTATCTACTCTACACAATAGATGATCAACTAGCCAATTATAAATCTTATGCTTAAGTACACTGTAAATATATTACAAATCCACAATTTAATTAATATATTACAAATACACATTACAAATCCACAATTACATATAAATATATGAATTATCTATGTACTATATACAATCAATCCGCTAGCCAGTTACAAAGATTATGCCTAAATACATTATAAGAAAATTTTGTACAAGTGCTGCAATATTACATGCTACGTTTATATTTCATATATGTAGAATAGTTCACAGTTCATAGTTATTTAGCAATACACTATTGTAAGAGATAGAGTGAAATTAAATTATACCTTACAAATCCAGAATTTAAAATATGCATTACAAGTCCACAATTTAAATTGAACCTTACAAATTCACAATTCAAAATATTATACCTTACAAATCCATAATTTAAAGTATGTATTAAAAATCCACAATTTAAATTGTACCTTACAAATTCACAATTTAAAATATTATACATTACAAATCCAAAATTTAAAATATGCATTCCAAATCCACGATTTAAACTGTACCTTACAGATTCACAATTTAATATATTATACTTTACAAATCCACAAATTTAAATAAAATTTTCTACTCTATACAATGGATGATAAGTTAGCCAATTATAAAGCTTATGCTTAAATACATTACTACAAATAATGCCCATGGTTTGTCAGTATATCTTTTCATTAATAATCTTCCTCGTATGTAATCGTGAAAACTTTGTAATTAATTCAACAGTTCATAGCATAAATACACGTCAAAAAATGACTTTCATACTCCATCGGCAAGTCTATCGTGCTATCAAAAAGGAGTGCGTTATATGGCAGTAAAAAGTTTTAATAGCCACCCTATCGATATAAAAAATGAAACTCAAAACATAAAATTATTTAGGACCAAATTAAAGAAGTACCTAATTTCTTACGCCTTCTATTCTGTAGATGAATTCATGACATTCAATAACACTTCATGTGTTGTACTAGTAGACTATATTGTCAATATCGTCTGTATATATTTCATCTAGACTGTGACTATAAATTAAGATTTTATAATCGTATTAAGTTCTTTGACTTGTTCCATATTCTAGCTGTAAGTATGTATGAATACCATGGAATGTTAATAAATACAATACAATACAATACAATTACATACATGTTGACAGTTCATACTTCACAGTCCCTTAACAATACACTATTGCAATAGATGGAGTCATATTTGAATTGTACATCACAGATCCACAATTTAAAATCTTATAATTATATACTTATTTGGATTCATGTTTACAATGTGTTGTACTTATTATTATTCGTGTTTATAATGTGTTAAAGTCTATTGATTGTATGAATGTTTTGAATTGTTTGTAGTGTTTCAAAATGAGTTGGTCTTGAGCAACTTGCCACTTTCCATGATTCATTGCTATTTGTTGTTTAAAGATGTCCCTCTGCTGCTGAAGTTTTCTACATCTGTGTATTAGATGATCCTCAGTTTGGGCCTCATGAAGACAGGACCATGTGGTATCATTTATTATCCTAAATCTCTGGAGATAAGATTTTAGTAGGCCGTGTCCAGTTACCATAGCTGCAATTGAAGGGGTCATTATCATCCTAATCTCTCTTAATCTCTGTCGAACCGATGACTTATCGTTCATTTTCTACATGTATTTGTCGCAGTTTACAGAAACACTATGAAATCATCTTAAAGATGAGGTTTATGTGTACTGACTGGAAATATGTGAAAAAAGTCTTCGTCTCTCATTTTTAAGTTGGTGACAGTACCTACTGGTACCACTTCTGAGGGAAAATATTTAATGAAATAACATTGAGTTTGGAGTATCTCTCGAAAAGAAAAGGCCGCCTACATTTGCAGAGTTAACTCGAACTACACTCATATTTTGAGTTAGTTAAAAATAAATTGAAGTGCCACATTTTACAATTGTCAAATATTATCTCTTACGTTTAAACATTACATTAATAGGTTTGGTAATAAATTGTACATACACAAAAATTCCGCTGAAAACCTTGGTTATTCCAACACCTTTCAGTCTGAATATCTGAAATACCGTTTTTTTTTGGTATAATGCGTTCGACAAGAAACAGGTTTTTCTCGGGTAAATGATGTCGGCCTTTCACTGTTACACATCGGACGCGATTGACGAGGAAATAGTCTATAAATTTTCTTTGGATGAAGTATAGGAGGGATTTGTGTTGGAGAAAAAACACTGTCTGAAAGAACGACGAGGTTAGAGCATTAGTATACAACTAACTTCCATTCAGTTTCAGTTTAGTTCCTGGCATACACATTAGAACAGTCGAAACTGAAAAATTATGTTGTATATTAATTATTATCTATTTCACATGAATATTTCAAATTCAGACATGAAATGTCCTACTAATTACATATTTATTCTTATTATCCGTATTTTTATGCAACTGGCTCACACCCGTTGTGTTCTTTCATATGCAATCATTTCAGTGAGTCTAACAAGTGGCCTGGATGGCATTTATGAATCCATGCTGAGAGGTCGGATATTCTGCTTCAGCCGTGACAGAGTCAGGTTCAATCTCCAGAAAAGATATGGTAAGCCTAAGGAACGTCTCTTATGTCCTTAAATCCTGCATCTGCATCGGAAACCCGAACTGTTCTCAAGACTTCATTCCAGCTAATGTTTAACAATTACAGTGGCAGATGATGCAGAATTTCAGTAATAAAATTTTTGCTTGACCGCCTTACCAGGTCTGTGCTGGTATAGTTGGGTGACGGCTGCCTTTTCAACTTGCAAGAGTATTTTCTCAAATTCCAAGCTTTACTATGCTCCATATCTTTATGTAGAACGTGTCGGTGGTGCAAGAAGTGAAGCAAGGAGAATAAAAGGATAACGGAAACACAAGGAGAACAAGAGGAAAACAAAGCGAAAAAGGTGTACACAAGAAGAACAAGGGCAACGCAAGGATAAGAAGGGTATCACAAGGAAGATGAGCGAGGAACAAAGAGAATAAGAGAAGAACAAGGAGAATAAGGGAAAACAGGGAGAATGAGGGGAACAAGACATGTGACGAGAAAACAGGGAGAAAGAAGGGAAAACAAGGAGAAAGAGGGGAAAACATTAAGAATGAGGGGAACAAGGAGAATAAGGGGAACTAGGAAAATGAGGAGAATAGAAGGAAAATAAGGGGAAAACTAGAACTGTAAGGGGCAAACAAGTAGGATAGAGAAAATAAGGAGAATATGACGAAAAGAACGAGAACAAAGTGAAAGAAAGTAGAACAAGGTGGAAAGAAGGAAAAATAGGGAAGCACATTGAGAACGAGGAACATAAGGATAACAAGGGAGTAATAAGGAGAATAAAGGGGACAGAAAAAGAACAAGAGGAAACAAGAAGACCAAGGAAAACACAATTATAACATGGGAAACACAAGGCGAACAAGGAGGACAAGGGAAACACAAGGATAACAAAGTAAACACAAGAAGAATAAAGTACACACAAGGAGAATAAGGAGGACAAGGGAAACACAAGGAGAACAAAGTAAACACAAGAAGAACAAGAGAAACACAAGGAGAATAAAGTACATGCAAGGAGAATAAGGAGAACAAGAGAAACACAAGGAGAACAAGAGAAACATAAGGAGGAGAAGTGAAACACAAGGAGAACAAGAGAAACACAAGGAGAACAAAGTAACCACAAGGAGGATAAAATACACGCAAGGAGAATAAGGAGAACAAGAGAAACGCAAGGAGAACAAGAGAAACACAAGTAGAACAAAGTAAACACAAGGAGAATAAAGTACATGCAAGGAGAATAAGGAGAACAAGAGAAACACAAGGAGAACAAAGTAAACACAAGGAGAACAAAGTAAACACAAGGAGAATAAAGTACACGCAAGGAGAATAAGGAGAACAAGAGAAACACAAGGAAAACAATAGAAACACAAGTAGAACAAAGTAAACACAAGGAGAATAAAGTACACGCAAGGAGAATAAGGAGAACAAGAGAAACACAATGAGAACAAGAGAAACACAAAGAGAACAAGAGAAATACAAGGAGAACAAGAGAAATACAAGGAGAACAAAGTAAACACAAGGAGAATAAAGTACACGCAAGGAGAATAAAGTACACGCAAGGAGAATAAGGAGAACAAGAAAAACACAAGGAGAACAATATAAACACAATGAGAACCAAAAAAACGCAATGAGAACAAGAGAAATACAAGGAGAACAAGAGAAACACAATGAGAACAAGAGAAACACAAGGAGAACAAGAGAAACACAAGGAGAACAGGAGAAACACAAAGAGAACAAGAGAAATACAAGGAGAACAAGAGAAACACAAGGAGAACAAGAGAAACACAATGAGAACAAGAGAAACACAAAGAGAACAAGAGAAATACAAGGAGAACAAGAGAAATACAAGGAGAACAAGAGAAATACAAGGGGAACAAGAGAAACACAATGAGAACAAGAGAAACAGAATGAGAACAAGAGAAACACAAGGAGAACAAGAGAAACACAAGGAGAACAAGAGAAACACAAGGAGAAAAAGAGAAACACAAGGAGAACAAGAGAAACACAAAGAGAACAAGAGAAACACAAGGAGAGCAAGAGAAATACAAGGAGAACAAGAGAAATACAAGGAGAACAAGAGAAATACAAGGGGAACAAGAGAAACACAAGGGGAACAAGAGAAACACAATGAGAACAAGAGAAACACAAAGGGAACAAGAGAAACACAAGGAGAACAAGAGAAACACAATGAGAACAAGAGAAACACAAAGAGAACAAGGGAAATACAAGGAGAACAAGAGAAATACAAGGAGAACAAGAGAAATACAAGGAGAACAAGAGAAATACAAGGGGAACAAGAGAAAAACAATGAGAACAAGAGAAACACAATGAGAACAAGAGAAACACAAGGAGAACAAGAGAAACACAAGGAGAACAAGAGAAACACAAGGAGAACAAGAGAAACACAATGAGAACAAGAGAAACACAAAGAGAACAAGAGAAACACAAGGAGAACAAGAGAAATACAAGGAGAATAAGAGAAATACAAGGAGAACAAAGTAAACACAAGGAGAATAAAGTACACGCAAGGAGAATAAGGAGAACAAGAGAAACACAAGGAGAACAATAGAAACACAAGGAGAATAAAGTACACGCAAGGAGAGTAAGGAGAACAAGAGAAACACAAGGAGAACAAGAAAAATACAAGGAGAACAAGAGAAACACAAGGAGAACAAGAGAAACACAAGGAAAACAAGAGAAAAACAAGGAGAACAAGAGAAACACAAGGAGAACAAGAGAAACACAATGAGAACAAGACAAACACAAGGAGAACAAGAGAAACACAAGGAGAACAAGAGAAACACTAGGAGAACAAGAGAAATACAAGGAGAACAAGAGAAACACAAGGAGAACAAGAGAAAAACAAGGAGAACAAGAGAAACACAAGGAGAACAAGAAAAATACAAGGAGAACAAGAGAAACACAATGAGAACAAGAGAAACACAAGGAGACCAAGAGAAACACAATGAGAACAAGAGAAATACAAGGAGAACAAGAGAAACACAAGGAGAACAAGAGAAATACAAGGAGAACAAGAGAAACACAAAGAGAACAAAGTAAACACAAGGAGAGCAAGAGAAATACAAGGAGAACAGTGAGAACAGTAGGAACAAGGAGTAGAAAGTAAATTGCAGAAGACCAAGTGGAATAGAAGTAGAATACGGGGGAATTGAAGAGAAACACAATGGGAACGTGTGGAACACATGAATATCATTGGGAATGCATGGAGACTAGTGGGAAAAAATTGGAATACAAGGAGAACAATAGAAATACGAGAACAACTGGAATGGAAGTAGAGCAATGGAAACGTAGGGAGAAGAAGGGGAAGACAAGAGCAACATGGACAGTAAAGCAGACCAAGAGAAAAATAAGAAACCAAGGTGAATTCAAGAAGAACAGAGGATGTGATTGTATTTTTATGTGACGATCAATTCCCAAGTAATCCCGTCATACGAGTACCTACCTGCACAATGGGACTGTACATGTTTTCTAATTGTGCATGGCTCAGCCCATAAATTATAATACACTACATTCTTTACCAAGCACAAATACAGATCATCTCGTAAAGAAAAAGAGACGGTACTGATAGTGGTGGTGATGATGATGATGATGAGTTAGGATTTTTTTTATTGGGTTATTTTACGACGCTGTATCAACATCTAGGTTATTTAGCGTCTAAATGATAAGAAGGTGATAATGCCGGTGAAATGAGACCGGGGTCCAGCACCGAAAGTTACCCAGCATTTGTTCGTATTGGGTTGAGGGAAAACCCCGGAAAAAACCTCAACCAGGTAACTTGCCCCGACCGGGATTCGAACCCGGGCCACCTGGTTTCGCGGCCAGACGCGCTGACCGTTACTCCACAGGTGTGGACTTGATGATGATGATGATGATGATGATGATGATGATGATGATGATGATGATGATGGTAGCAATGGTGATGGTCATGATAATGTGTATTCTAGTTGACTATAAACATATCCTTTTACTTTTACTACAAGGTCAAATTCTAACTAAATACTTGAGCTGTAAAAAGTAAAAGAATCTAAGGGCTGAGATTTAAAGAAAGCTGTCAATTTCGGCGAACAGACAAATCACCCACTCTAATTACCTAATGGAAAACCCGTTATAAATGCACTGCGGAAGCAATAGAATGATTTCCCGGTTCGTCTGACTGTTGCTCTATGTCGGCAAATTACGTAAGACCGACCTCACCCACAGCTTGTACTCGCTCAGGGTTTTTTTATCATACACTGACAACACTTACATGGGATGCTGATTTCTCTTTCCCTATTAACTACAAACTGGATAACATGTTTTAGATAACGTCTTATCTTTCCTTATAGGAGTAAATAAAAACATGACATCAAATAAGATGAAGATACAAGACGTAAACACATTGCTAAGAATAAGACATCGAAGTTGCAATTACCAATAACAGGATAAGAAACAGAAGTATCACGCATATTGCTGGGAACTAAATATAGCCTGAATCTGACATCATAGTAATGTGTTCTATCCAGAAACACGGGTAAAACAGATCTCTGACCGAAGTCAAAAAAAAAAGACGAAACTGTAATATAAGTATGTAGACTAATTGTTTTCTGAACGAGTTTTGAAATTTACTTAAAGGCTTATGACTAGTTTTCAGTAGAGAAGGGACAGTAATTTCTGTGTCATAAATTAAAGAAGAGAATGAAATGTTTATATGTTTAGTGCCTAAATATAAAAATAGGCACTATCAAAACTTGTATTAACTTATACCGGGACATCATTTTATTTTTACTAACATTTATGATATTAACCTGGCTATACCTTTGCACGTATGGGCGAATCCAGAAATGCGTATAGGGTGTTAGTTGGGAGGCTGGAGGGAAAAAGACCTTTGGAGAGGCCGAGATGTAGATGGGAAGATAATATTAAAATGGATTTGAGGGAGATGGGATATGATGATAGAGACTGGATTAATCTTGCTCACGATGGGGACCAATGGCGGGCTTATGTGAGGGCGGCAATGAACCTTCGGGTTCCTTAAAAGCCAGTAAGTTAGTATACCTTTTGATTAACAGTTTAGTTCCGGAAACACCGTTTGCTACCCCCTTCCACGACTGGATTTCGGTCATATTGGCGTAAAATACAAACAAATCACTTTATTATATATAGGAGGGAAGAAAAGTAGTTCATCAATTTACGTAAACCAGGAAATATAGTGATTTTGAGTGTGATAATTTTAATTAGGTTTTTGTTTAATCAAAGTACAGTACAGTACTAACAATAAGTGCGTTTACTCACGAACTGACCTATCCATGCAGACGTGTTCATTATGCAGTGTATATTATACTGTCTACAGCACATTATCTTACAATATAGAGAATGAAGTTAAATTTAAAAATAATCATAATATGGATATTTAAACATATTTATATACAGGTTTCAGTTTTTTTGTGCATATTATCGCACTACAGACTATTGTACCTAATTCCAATTGCCAATTTCGTCCTTAGTACTAGTAACTTATGTTGAAATGATTTTTTACCTAGTCTATAAAAGCGTACCTTACGTACTGTAAATTCAATCTTCATATCTGTCCGACCCACACAGATAAAATTACTCAGGCATGCTATCTATTGTCCATCCAAATAGTTACGACGCAGGATCGTAGAAAGGGGGGAAATCACGTGGCAGTTAATTACTTAACGAGACCCTTTTATTCATTTTAAGCAGTTGTATAATATTACCGGTACGTAGATGTCCAATTCCTAACAGAAATTAATGTTTTCAGAAAAGAGCTAAGACAGCCCAGCCACTAGCCTTTACAGAGGGGCCAGCAGAAGCGGGTGGGGGAAACCGGGATGTAACGAAGACAAACGAACGACAGTACCTGTGGGAAAATATGATTCAATATTGAAAGCTCTTTCGTCACTGGAAAACGCGAATATATTTCTGGAACGTACTATAGTAACTAACTTAGTACTATTTACTACGACCGTAAGGCGACTTTGACTATATATACTGTCTTGGTTCTGGGTGGAGGATGGTTGGAAGTTTACTATTAGAAGGGGTGGGAGTGAAGTACATTAAAAAATTCAGGTACAATAAAAATTGGAGTCAAAATAAAATGATGTCCCTGTATTAACTTGACTACTGTACTTAGCTATTTATAATTTAAATTATCTTCTGATTCAGGATTCTTGAACAATATGAAATAGGAGTTTACTGTATTACTCTATTTGGAAGTGTCAGTTGTTGTAAGTCTTCTGAATCTAAGTTGTTTGCAACTAAGATCATAGCTCTGAATTCGCTTACAACTGAAGATGGTATTTTTCGAAATCTATAGAGAATAAAGAAATCAAAAGAGCAAAAACTGGCATATTTACCATAGTAGCAAAGAAAGTAGTAAGAGAAAATGTAATACAGGAAGACAGTAAACAGAGACGCAGAAACAATAAATTACAAAACAGAAAAACAACATTATGTTCAACAATAAGTAAAATGAAGTATTGGAAACCAGTATAATTTAAATCAATTCCGAATCCTAATATTCAATAAAAGTATAAAATAGTAGTAAAACAAGGAAGAGAAATGAAGACGAAAAAATTTCAGATTAGAATAAAAATTAGAAGAAAAACTATATCCTCGTGCAATTAAGTAATGAAAAACAAATTTATAATTAATGAACTACGAGTTGACAAAAGAAGTCATATCAAAAACACACCTGCCATAAACAATGGTAAATTGCATGAAACAGGTCCATAAAACTGACGGTGATGGATAACATTTTTTCCACCTCATGAAATCAAACAAATTGCAGAGCATAGCATCGCTTTATAATAAACAAAACAGGTCGCTTCTATAACATACAGAAACATATATAGATGCTTTAATGCATTGCAGTTATTATTTCAATTAATGAAGCAATACTTATTCCAAACAACTTCAAAGTTAAAGGTCGTGCAAGCAAGGATCTAATTTTCGACTTAAACCCCTGAGAATATTTTGTATATGTCGGTGACATTTGTGCAACATTTAATGTGAATTCTATCATACTGGGTGAAGAATTTGTGTTAGACGCTACCGTGGTGAACGCAATCTGAGAACCTGCATTGTTGAGCGACTTAACGGACAAAAGCTTAGTGTGATGGTTTGGGGTGCCATTGGATACAATATGCGATCTCGCCTCCTACGTATTCAGGGCAATCTGAACAGCAACCGCTACATTAGGGAGGTTGTAGAGCCCGAGGTACTGCCCCTCCTTCAGGCAACTCCACATGCCATATTTCAGTAGAACAATGCCCGGCCACATGTGGCGAGGATTGTGCAAGCCTTCTTCGATGAACGACGGGTATCACTGCTTCCTTGGCCTGCACGTTCGCCAGACATGTCGCCCATCGAACATGTCTGAGATATGGTTGGTCGCAATTTGTTCGTCATAGTCCTCCAGCACCCACTCTTGATGGTTTGTGGACTCTCATACAAACTGCATGGAGGGAGATTCCCCACGAACATATCCAGGCTCTCTTTGATTTCATGCCACGACGATTAGAGGCTCTGATTGCAGTGCATGGAGGCTTCACACCGTACTGAAATCTCACGGTCACAGGTCAGGTACAGTTCTGTAATTCTAATCATTTGTGTAGTGTCATGTACCTAATCTGTACTATAAATTTCATTTGTCACATGTATCTTTCTTGGTGTTGGAATTTCCACAAACATTAGTTTACTTTTCACTGACAACGTCATTGCTCACAAGCAAACATTCTCATGCGGGCAGATAAAAAAGTTATTTTTTTTCTTACACCATGTTAATGATGTCAAAACAAGTGCTGACATAAATTTTGACTACTCTAGCACAATTACAAGGGCAGTCCAGAAAGTAAGCTTCGCTGGGGCCGTATACAGAAAAAAAACGCAATTGCGTAGAAGTATTTCTTGATATAGATACAGTCCACACCTGTGGAGTAACGGTCAGCGCGTCTGGCCGCGAAGCCAAGTGGCCCGGGTTCAATTCCCGGTCGGGGCAAGTTACCTGGTTTTCCCTCAACCCAATATGAGCAAATGCTGGGTAACTTTCGGTGTTGGACTCCGGACTCATTTCACCGGCATTATCACCATCTAATTCAGACGCTAAATAACCTAGATGTTGATAAAGCGTCGTAAAATAACCTAGTAAAATAAAATAAATAAAAAAGGATACAGATACAGCAATTGTGGAACTACTTTTCAACATATTCCCTGACGGTGCAGACGGCTGTTACTGGCGGCAGACTTCTACGACATAGGGATACAAAAGTTGATGGTAGGACAAATGTCTCAATTCTAATGGCGAATATGTAAAAAAAAGGTCAAGAACTGCTGTATCTATTCTAGTAAATCTTTCTATGACATATTTCCTTTCTGTAAACGGTCCCAGGGAAACTTATTTTCTGGACGGCCTCATAATTGCGCTTGAATGGCCAAAATATGTATGAGCACTTATTTTTATGTTATTAACATGGTGGAAGAAAAAAAATTGTCTGCCTCCATGAGAATATTTGCTTGTCAGATCTTGTGACCTGGACTTATGGTCAAAGACTGGACTTAGCCATAGGTTAGAATCCCGCTTGGACTGAATACGTCGTTTGGATTTTTCCGAGGTTTGTCCCAACTTTAAGGCGAATGTCATGCAATTGCATGGGACTCAACTTATTAAATATAATCTCCTTATCACCAATTCCTTCGACAGAAGATAAACTCTCAGTTCGTATAGCTCCACTAATCAACCGATTAAAATAAATAGCTGCCTCGTGTTCTCAATCTGAACCAGTAATACGACCAGTGCTACACTATCTATTCTGGGTGATTTACACGCAGAGTCAAAAGGCGTTAACCCATCTGGTGAGAGTGGGATGCAGCAGGTCAGCATCAACAAATGTCTCTCGAAGCCCTTTGAGGCATTGAGTAGTGTTTCGTCCCCATGTGAATTGAATTTTTATAAAGCTTCGTTGTTCTCTCCGTGCGAACATCTTTCGGGCGGTAAAATAAACAGAGAGAAGTTTAACTGTCTTCCACAACGAAACCACTGGCGTCAGCATCAAATAAAACAAAACAGAAACCACAAAATGTTACAAAACACAACACTGATATCCATTTGGCTAATATTTTCCTAAATAGACGATCCTGTTGGAAAAATGAATCACATACACACCTCACTGTAAGAATTTTCTATTTAAATACGTTTTAGTAACTAATAAACAAGACGACAGTATGAAGATTCCAGGTACCACAAACTAGCCGAAACAATGTAATACGATCAGAAATGCCCACAAGTACAGCATGGATATAACAGAATAGTAAAATTACTACGAGGAAAAATCCAGATTACAAAGAAACACCAACATCAATACACTAGAAAATTCAATATAAGGAATAGCCTACATTAGAGTAGCGGGTATAGTACAACATACAAGCATTAAGAAAACGATGAGGGAAGGGTATGAATAAAAAGTGTATTGGAAGTTTTGGATAATTATGCAGGGTGTTAAAAAGTATCCAATATTTTAGAAGGTGATAGTATGCATAAAAACAAGAAAAAGTATCTAATAAACATGGGACCTACAACACATACTTTCTATCTGAACACTTGTTCGTAGGAGGTGCTCAATGTGACGTCCATTTATGGCAATGCATTTTTCTGCCCTGCAATACAGCATGCTACAAGATAATCATACCGTAGTTGACACCCCAGGCATGGAATACTGATACGTCGGGTCGCAAGGAATACTGCAAAGAATATGAGCGGGGTTCAGCAGAGATGGTGTTGTGAATTTTCGTAATCAGCATGTGTGGGCTGTTTTCCCATGCACTTGAAGAAACAAGGCATCAGCACCGATTCTCAATCAACGTATGGGCAGGCGTTCTTGGCGATAGATTGAGAGCCATACTTGCTACCACAGAGATTAACTGGGGCTCGTTATCAGGACTTTCTTATTAACGTATTACCTACCTTGCTGGAGTATGTGCCATATCAGCAGAGACTACAGATGTGGTTCATGCATGATGGCACACCAGCACATTTTTCCGCAATGAGCGTGAACACCTGACGCTGACATTTCAGGATCGTTGGATTGATTGGGGAGGCTCCATACCTTGGTCTGCTTGTTTCTCAAATCTAAATCCCCTAGATTTTTGGCTATCAAGAACAACCGGTCAATTTCAAAGAGTGCGTGATTCTTTACGCCGAGGGGCAGAGGAATGTATTGCCATGAATGAACGTCACATTGAGCATCTCCTATGAACAAGTGTTCAGAGCTCAGAAAGTATGTGTTGTAGGATCCATGATTATTAGACATTTTTTTCTTGTTTTGATGCATACTAGCGCCTCCTAAAATATTGGCCATGACATTACATTCAGTACAGAGTACCAAGCCCTAGGCGGGATTAGACATCACGATGTATCTGATTTTCTGCAACGTAAAAGCTATTTTCAATAGTACTATTATTTCTGCATTCTGCAATCGTAACTTTACGTTAAAAATTTCAAATTTAACCGAAATGCCTATAACAATGTGGGCTCTTAGTAAGTAGTGACAATACTTTCTCACGAGTGTCGTTATTTATATTGAAAATGATCACAAAATTCGTCTGTGGCTAATACTTTCTCACGAGTATCGTTATTTATATTGAAAATGATCACAAAATTCGTTTGTGGCTAATGAGTGCCAGCCATACCAATGTATTTGCGGAGGAATTGATGATATTTACTGTATATCATTAACTCAGTTGTGCGAGGAGCAAGGGTCGCATTCCCAGACATCACTCAATGATATCATTCAAAGATCTCTGACTTCTTGTGGCATCCCGTCTCTTATGGAACCACCAGGTATTAGTCGCGCGGATGGTAAACGGCCCGATGGTCTCACCTTAATTCCATGGTCTAGAGGAAAATCTTGAATTTGGGACTCCACTTGCGTTGACACTCTAGCTCCATCTCACTTGCCGAATACCTCCAGACGCGCAGCATCTGCTGCTGAATTAGCTGTGACAAAAAAAAGTCAGTAAGTATGCTCATCTTTTAGACAATTATAGGCTATCTTTGTCCCCTTTGCTGGGGAGACCTTCGGTCCTTTGAGTCATGACGCTAAAGTTTTGGTATCTCAAATCGGCAAAATTTTGATCTCCATTACCGGTGATCGTCGTTGCACTACTTATTTGCGTCAACGTTTAAGTATTGCAATTCAACGCGGAAATGCAATGAGCGTATTGGGTACACTTCCCGAGTCCAGCCCTTTGGATGAACTATTTTTCTTGTAAAATTTATTTAGTATAGATAGATATTTTTAGAAGTATTTTTTTCATTACTAGATAATATTTTATACGTATTACATAGGTAGGATAAGTTAAAATGAGTATTGCGTTTCCATTTCGTACACAATTACACGTCACTGTCAAAATTCAAGTGTCCCAATTTAACCTATTCAAAACAATTCTTGTGAGTGAAATCTTGGCTGGTTCAACTTCTTCTAGGAGAGGTCATGAAGTCGGAAGATACAGATAATCGCAGTTGGCTGCTTTCCAATTGCAGCGTGCACTGAATTGTGTTAGTATCTCATTGCAAGAAGCTAACTAGATTAAACATATGCACGCAAAGCAACCAACAGTGCTATTTCCTCATTAAGAAGCAACTCAATATTGAAATAATTAACAGACATGTTACGACATGTTCAACTGTTCATTACTAGCACCATAATAATAGTAATAATAATAATAATAATAATAATAATAATAATATTATTATTATTATTATTATTATTATTATTATTATTATTATTATTATTATTATTATTATTATTATTATTATTATTATATTGTCACCATTAAAGACGATGAAAGGGTTTACTGTCAAACAAAACCATGCTAAATTGTGTTGTTATTACGTCAGTTTTAGCAATAATCATGAGATTGTTTTTATCATGAATTAAATCCTATTCATGATAAGCTATGTGGTATACGCCCATAAAATTTTTCGACAATTATTACTATTTTTGTAGTATCATTTTCTGTGTTATACAGTCAAATCTCTCTATAGCGATCTTTAGGGGAACAAAATAAAGCCCACACCTGTGAAGTAACGATCAGCGCGTCTGGCCGCGAAGCCAGGTGATCCGGGTTCGAATCCCGGTCGGGGCAAGTTACCTGGTTGAGGTTTTTTCCTCAGCCCAATACGAGCAAATGCTAGGTAACTTTCGGTGCTGGATCCCGGATTAATTTCACTGGCATTATCACCTTCATTTCATTCAGACGCTAAATAACCTAGATGTTGATACAGCGTCGTAAAATAACCCAATAAAAAAATAAATAAAAAATAAAGATAAATATTGTTATAAAGAGATGTAGCCTATTGTTATAAGGAGGTTTAAAATAAGAATTAAATTGGTCAGAGGCTTGGTCACAGCTTACTTGGTGTGTATATTATGGTACAAAGTGTTAAAATTATCAATAAATCTCTCTTAATATGCTGTCTATTGTACTGCCTTACATTTTTTGAAAAAAAAAATCACTTATGTTAATTTGTTTCACAACTCTCTTCACTGAAACTGACACACATAAAGACCATATTAAATCCAGACACTAAATTCTGTACTCTTCTGGAACATTACTAACACTAGACAGGAACCGTTGAAGTGATTCAAACGCTGGCCAGTGTACTGTAATACAAGATTTAAAAAAAAAAAATGAAATCACTTATATGCCAGTGTGTTTCAGAGCTCTCTTCACGAACATTGACACACATAATGACCTTATTAAATCCAATGACACTAAATACGCAGTGGTCAGTTAAACTGAGATTTCCATCAAGTAAGATCACGTACCTTACAGCAGCGTTTCTCAAACTTTTTTGAAGTGGGGACCACTTTTTAAAGTCAGAATAGTTCCGCGGACCACCTTGCTCTTGTTCCCTTCGAAAGCAAATTTATAATTTTCGTAGCATATTTTAATATCAGTATTCTTATATTTTAAAATTGAATTAAGGTTCGGTACTTTGGTCCTCTGTTATGAATTCGGGTGGTCCCTGGCTGAATTACAGGCGCGGCGCCAGATGTGCAGGGAAAAGGTGTCGAGAAACACCACGTACATAGTGCCTTAAATCCCTCTTTTATTCTTGAGGGTAGAGTGGGAAGTCGATAGACGGGTAGGGTAATAAATTTCACAAAATGTCTGTACTGGAGAAAAAAGTGAAATTCGATTACCATGTGTCATTTACAAACTCTGAGATTTTAAGCTATAGTGTGATACGCAATCACTTCGAATTTTATTTTTTATTCTGTTTTTTTAAGGACCACAAGGGCAGACCTCGAGGACCACAGGTGGTCCGCGGACCATAGATTGAGAAACGTAGCCTTACAGTACTGTATCGCTTAGCGACAAATTTTTTTTTTTCGGGCTTTATTGTAGGAGAGAGAGAATATTACTACACTGGGGACCATTAAAGTGTATCGTTCAATAGAGATATATCACAATAGAGGATATCGTTATCGGGAGAAATTTTATTAATTAATTAATTAATTTATTTATTTATTTACTTATTTATTTATTTATTTATTTATTTATTTATTTACTTATTTACTTACTACTTACTTACTTAATTATTTATTTATTTAATTATTTATTTATTGTTAGTAAGTTTGAAATGAATACAAGTTAATAAATACAATGAAAGATAAACTAGCCCACTCCTGAATGAGTAAGACTCGTGCTCAGGAGGGGATTCTAATACAGACAAAAATAAAATTAAAATTCAGAGTAATTACAGTTTAAATAGTGTTGAATATGTTTAAAACCAAACTATAAATCCAATATAATTTTTAAATTTTTTTATTAATTTGGAGAGGATTCGTGGTTAAAATAATATTGCAATAAAATTTGTTTAATAATCTGGGACCTTGACTCATGTTATGATAAAAGCTGCAATGGTTTTACATTTTGGTTCACACAAACGCAGAGAATTCATATTTTTAGTTATATATTTATGACCTTTCAAAGTTATTAAAATTTCTATGAAAATATTTCAATAAAATAAAATAATACATTTGTTTAATGTTGAAAGCTTTGAAATGCTTAAACAACAATTCTGTTGGGTAATCTTTCTGATTGTTAAACAAATTTTAATAAATTTTGCTGTAGTAAAATTAACGGATAAAGGATGGATTTATAAGTTCCACCCCAACCTCTGATACCATACCTTAATATAGATTGAAATAATGCTAAATAAATTATACGTAAACAGTTAATTAACAAAATATTTCTTAGGACAACAAAGTAACATAATGTTTTACGTAATTTATTGCAAATGTAATGAATATAATTATTGATAATCTTACAGTGAAGGAATACATTTTATGTCGGGAACTATATTTTTAATCGTAATAGAGGGGTTGATCGTAAGAACGATGATCGTTATACGGAGATGTGAATGTATTCAATATCGTTAAAACTAATTCATTTAATTCACACACAAAGTCTTGTTTAAATCATTTACGTTTATAACCACAGTCTGGTATATAGTCAAGAAGCTTGAGTTGTTGAGGGTACTAGGAACAATAGACTGTGTCGGTACTATTTCGCATTGTCTGTGATGAGGCGATAGTAGCGATCCTAGTGGTTAGCAACTATCTAAGGATGCATATTCCCTACGTATTGAGCTTCGTGACTGTATATACTAGACTGTATTTACAACGCCATCAACGTAATTTTTCTTCTCGGCTATTACAGATCTTCCTATTGTAGCTAATTAAAAGATTTCAAATATTTCAATTTTGTCTAGTCTTCTTTTATCAAAAGTAGTGCCTGTGGCACGCAATAAAAGAACCTAATTAATAATTGCACAATATTTCATTTTCTTCGGAAATCAATAGTATAAAAATGAAGGGTCAAGGGAAAAAACGACATAAGTCACTTTTTTGTCGAGGTGGCATTTGAGGTGCCATTAGATTCTCTATGGAAAGGACTATCTTTTATAGGTATGAAACAGGAAAAGAAACAGATTAGTTATGGGTTTATTTGCCTTCAAATTTTTGGCGTAAAGGAAAAAATGCAGGTAAGTCAATTGCTTCAGCGAAAAAACCAGGTTTCATGCAAAAAGTAAGTTACCTGGCTTTTCCCTGCAATGAAACCTGCAAAAACGATACAATTTTCAAATTACATGTTGCATTCTGCTATTCTTACACCGTTTTAATATAATTTCCAGGAAATCTTTTGATTCCGGAATATTGCAAGAATTCAGCTAATAAAAAATTTATTGATTTCATATTAGTATGCAAGTTCCAGTCTTCCATAAAATCATAAAATTCGGCAACATTAGGAAAAATAAATACTTCATTGACTATTGCCATTACTTATACAGGGTGTTTAAAAAATACGGGGCATAATTTCAGGTACGTATTTCCCACATGTAGACAATCAAAATAGTTCATTACAACATGTGTCCGGAAATGCTTCATTTCCGAGTTATGGCCTTCACAACATTGAAATTCACCGGAACGTTTTTCTTTCCGCAGGTCGTTGTCATTACAGAAGATGTTCAAAATGTCCACCTCCTGCTTGAATACAGACCTCACATCGATGTCTCATTGACCTGCGAACACGATCCCAAACTCTAGGAGTATTGCGTATGTCCTCAGAACATGCCACAATTCGATTCCGAAGGGATTCCAAGTCTCCAGACAGTCGTATGAGGAACATTGACTTGCAACGCTACCCTTCGTGTGCTGATAGAAGGAGTCATGTTCACAGCCTCCAGAATCTCCTCCTGTACTTCTGGAGTTGTAGATCTTGGTCGTCTCCTTCCCAAACCAGGAGAGTTAAATTTTCCATACTCGCACAGACGGTAATGGAGACGTACAAATGTCTTCCGATCTGGACATTGTCGCTGTGGGTACCTCTCCTGGTACAAACGACGAGCCAGCGCAGCATTGCCGTCCACCTTACCGTACATGAAGTGTATCTCTGCCAGCTCTTGATTTGAATACATGTCGCACAGTCTAACGCCTATACAACACTGAATGTAACCTTCGCCTCGGAATGAACTGTCAGAGTGCCCTCTTAATGTCTCCTTTGACGGCAACGACCTGCGGAAAGAAAAACGTTCCGGTGAATTTCAATGTTGTGAAGGCCATAACTCGGAAATAAAGCATTTCCGGACACATGTTGTAATGAACTATTTTGATTGTCTACATGTGGGAAATACATACCTGAAATTATGCCCCGTATTTTTGAAACACCCTGTATAATTAATGTTATAACTACAACCTTTATTAGTAGTATTCGCTTCCTGTTCTATAATCTGATCTCGAAGTGATTTGTACTTCCATGCTAAATTCCCTATCTCGTAGTTTACATGAAATTTAAATCTTAAACTCATTTCAGTGTTACGTTATTTCTGCTAAAGAGCCAAAATGCCGGGCGATTATATTAGACTAAGTATTTTTCGGGCCTCAGGAAATTCATTAATTCATCAATAGCGAATGACAAAACGCACAAGTTTAAATGTAGCCGACCTGCAACGTGATTGGCTGCCGGAAATAAGAGCGACGGGACTATAATTATGAACATTTAAGTGGTGCAGAGAAACGCAAAAGGAACAAATTTAAAAAATATGTTTCGAAATTAACAAACACAAACTATCTGTGATGGAACGAATCCCAGAGTTCCAATATCATGACTCAAGAAAGACTTAGTGCTCTCGGTGTATTAAGTATTGAATGTGAAAAGCCCACAAAGACTTGATCTACATGATCTGATTGAGTCATTTGCTTCTCAAAAGGCCAAGAGGGGAAAAGAGCTTGTTGAACTAAGCTTCACATTAAATTTATCTTAGGTAGGCCTATTATTGTGTAATTATAGCCTTAGTAAAATAGTAGTTATATCAATCAATTTTTTTTTTAGTTCCGTTCACTTAATTTTGTCTAAAAAGGTAGTATTTTGCTATGTTAAATTGTTTTATTCAAATTAGATATAAAAAATAAAATTATAAAAATATGAAGAAAAAAATGGCAGTAAAGAAAGGAGCCCAGATTATCATTTTTGCTGGGGGGGGGGGCAGCTATAAAAAATTACTCCACTGAATCGACACAAACGACTATGAAAAATTGTATACTAATGTAAACTGAGATTTTTTTCTTCGGATTATATGATTAAGATTTGTGTATAAAGTTTTCAATATAATTGCGATTTGAATTCAACTCTGAATTAAACGTTAAAATTATATATATATATATATATATATATATATATATATATATATATATATATATTACGTTGTCCAAAAAGTAATGTCATTTTTAAACTTGATCGTTTTGTAAGATTTTAACGGCTAAGCTATGGTTATTATTGCGTATTGTGAGCATATGACAGCCTTCAATTGTTAATACAAAGAATGTGAAATAGAAGTGATATAGTTTTAGATTAGAGACCTTTCAAAGCGCTATTGGAAACAAGATTTTAATACAAGGAATGTAAAATAGAAGTCATATACACTATCTGCCAAAAATAATTGGGCACAGTTTTTACCCCTTTAGAACCTCGTGGTACCACCTCTTGTTGCTATAATAGCAGCCATCCTATCAGGCATGCTCTCCACTAGTTTGCGTAGGATATCCACTGGAATGCGTCGCCATTCCTCTTGCAACATGGCACTCAGTTGGATAATGGAAGTTAGCCCCATGTTTTGGCGGCTACTATGCAGTGGTATGCAGACAATAATGTTCACAGGTTGAACTGGCGTGCACAGAGTCCTGATCTCAATCCCATTGAGCACCTTTGGGGCGAATTGGACCGGCGATTGAGGTCTCAGGAGATGCGGCCACCTTCCATTGTCCAACTGAGTGTCATGTTGCAAGAGGAATGGCGACGCATTCCAGTGGATATCCTACACAAACTAGTGGAGAACATGCCTGACAAGGTGGCTGTTGTTATAACTACAAGAGGTGGTACCACGAGGTTCTAAAGGGAAAAAACAGTGCCCAATTCTTTTTGGTAGATAGTGTAATTTTAGATTAGAGACCTTTCAAAGCACTATTGCAAACAAGATTATAAAAGTAGCTGTCGCGGCTCGAAAAATATGTGACATCGAGAGTACACGTGTCGTTAGTGAGCATGTATGTAGTATAACTATGATTCCAGTGTATAAATTCTGGAGAAGACGACATTAAAAATGCACAAATCCATGGAAAATCTAAGGTATTGGATATTCTAAATACACGCAGAGTTTTGGAACAAAATCCACAGAAATCGTAGGTTGTCAGAAGAACTTAGAGCTTTGAAAAATGTCATACAATGCCAAATGAAAGTTGCTCAGAAAATCCTACAGAAGTTTCAGTTCTGTTTTTCATTAATTGACACCTGAACAGGCTCAACTCAGAGTGAATATCTGTCGTCAGCTTATCGTTAATCCCATGAATGATAGTTTATCAAGAGAATTGTCACATGTGATGAAAAATGGATACGTTACCGCAAGTCTTATCTATCTACTTAATATCACATAAAAAAGAAACTGAATCGACCATTGCCATTTCTTACGAGAGGAAATAAGATTCCTGAAATTCACGAACCGAAATGCTGCTCCGATACCTTCAAATCCATCTCGAGCCCTCCCTGAGGAATAAGGAAAACTTGTTACCTTATATTTACTACGAGTAGAAGCAATGACATTATAAGTGTTTGCTGGATTATGCATTAAGACAGGCCATTCTGGTTCCATGCATCCTGCCTAGGACTCGCGTTATGGAATACGAGTCCTCATGGAGGGAGAAATTTTCTCAATATATTTCGGCCAGTGTATGGGATCGGTGTTCACTCAGAATCGTGATGCACTTGGAGAACTACGATAGATAGTGAAATCCGGTTACGAAAGCCAGCTATAACGACTAGAGGTTTCATCGTGCTAACCACACGATACCTCCATTCTGGTAGGATGATCGTCCACCTCTACTTCGGCATGTGAACGAGAGGCCAGCAGCCGGATGATCGGTCATGGTCCTTCAAGGTCTGTCGTGCCTCAGATCATTATTATTATTATTATTATTATTATTATTATTATTATTATTATTATTATTATTATTATTATTGTCTGGTTCCACTGTTTCAATTCTTCTTTCAGATATTATAGATGGAGTCTAGTCACAGCTGATTATTTTGTATTTCAATGTATTTTTTACGATGGAGGGAGGGAACATCCCGCACACTACAATTGAAGTCTATTGTACACCCCCCCCCCCTATATGGGATAAGTTGCGCGCCCACCGATCCTCTACGCCAGCCGTATCGAAAATGTGATCGTGCGCCGAGCAACTGTGTAACCTGCAACGTGCATAGCACCTATGGAGGGAGACGGACACCCGAAGGGGAAGTGCAGCAACTATCTGACTTATTAACGGATTTTCATTTTCATTGCGTCAAGCACTTAAATATAATTTTATACAGTATTAGGTTACAAACTAATGTTTAGTACGTGTAACGGAGAAAAAATGAATAAGAAAACATAGGACACATTATCACAACCTAAAATTAACCGTCTTCAGAATGTGTCTGCGACAGAGTTTCAAAATTAGGAATTATGTCACTTACTGTCAGTTGTAGTTGATCACGAAGATATTTGTCTGTCAGTCGTAATCTAAATTTGATATTTACTATTTTCATTGTTAAAAATAATTTTTGACAAACGTAAGTTGTAACGAACATGATATCAACATAGCAAGTGAAAGAACGAAGCTTCGGATATTTATTATTTTTTTGGCAAAGATTGAAAAGTTCAACATTTGTCAAGTCCTTACATCTAGCTTTCATTTAACATCATATTATAAATCTGTGAGTTTAAATTGAAGACCTAACCGCATTATTCGTACATCTGCTGAAAAAGGATCGACGTGCAGAGATGATGATGATGACGATGATGATGATGATGATGATGATATAATGATGATGATAGCCTAATACTTAACCTTTTAATGTTTCATGAGTAACATGTAGTATAATGCCGTTTTATGTTATACAACAGTTTTCCTCGTAATACTTGTGAACAAATCATACATTTAATATTCTAATTATATTGGCAGCAAGAAAATGCGTCCTCCCATCCTACTTGAAACTTCCGTTTTTGTAGAGGTACATGGTTTCGAGAGAGACACTGCGACGATACGCCACTCACAGGTCAGAGACAAATACAAATGGAACGGAGTTTGACTCCAGTGAGTGAGAGGATGGGGGATGGAGGAGGTAGGAAGCAAGGGAAATGCATAGCTATCATTGCGAGCCACAATGTGTTCGTGAGTCACATTTGCGCCACGGCTGTTCTAGGCGCACCGACCTAACCACTTGCACCCGTAACGACAGGTCCCTACAGCGAACAGAGTCCATATACCACACCTGCTTCGGCAACCTCCCCCAAGGCTCCCTTAACGGTCCGAGGCGGAAGTCCTCCCCCGAGAAGGTGTGCCCCGGGTTCCGTTGCAGAAGCTATCCATCATCACTTGAATACAATCCACGGAGGCCGATCGAGAGAGCCAGCAGTTTCGGAGGGCCGCCTGTAGATCGATCTGAAAACCAGAAGTAACGGGATGATGAATGAAAGGATGAGAGGGAAGGAAAGGAAGTGGCGAAGATGAGTGAAGTTCCAATCGCCTGATTAAGTTACATGATATTCATCGATAGGAGTGAGGAAAAAAAAAACGAAAAAACCTCACCCAGGCAACTCGTCCCGACCAGGAATCGAACCCGAATCGGAGTTAGACTCGGTAACCCCTCAGCCTTAATCTGTTTTCAGTTCAAGAACTTGGTTAGATATAGTCCGTCTTATACAGTGTTGACAGCCAAGGCCAAATATTTCAACTTCATGCAGTGACAATGAGGAAATTATCAAAAATTTGTAGAATTTTAGTAGGATAAACGGAAGTATCCAGAAAAAAAAACCGGTTCAAATATCGCCTTCTGTCTTCATAAATTGTATAGCCAGACTTTGTAGAGTGAACAGCCAGAGGTCTACACGTTCGACAAACGATCATTTGCATTTTATTGTCTTACATAACACTAGGATAACACGTTCACTAATCTACTTCACTGTGTTAGATGACCTGTATGATCTGTAGCGAATCCGAGTTGTTTGTTTATTGCCCCTGCACTAAATGTCACCCGCAATCTGCATGTCTCAATCTCCCGGCATATATCAATGCACGCATTAAAAGAGACACTTACATGCAGTCATAAATGTGGCATTGTATGATTGTAGCGGGCTGAACCATAAAGCAGAGTTGACTTTCTAAAGGTAGGAGAGTCGCTTCACTTTCTCCAGAAACGGAGAACCAATTGATATTGATGAACGGAGCTGTCTGGAGACACTAGAGGGTGCTTTAACTGTTACAAATCTGATACCCTTGTTCCACCCATTGGAGGCACTTTACTACGGCAAGTGAAAAATCAATCTACGGCTGCGTCCACTCTAATTTGTTAACGTTACTCTACACAAATATTCCATTCATCTCACCTACCAGGCGTAGCTAGCTAGTCTTTGCTCAAAATGAACAACACTTTTGCACCGGCATTTGTAAACACTTAACGATGTTTTGTAAGAGACTTATAAACTATGTTATATCTTAGAGTCCTGCGTTTGGTTACCTAAAGCCTCCGAACAACGCGTAACAGTGAAAGAATGTATAATACGGAGTACAGCGAAACGTCACACTTCAGATCTGATGTTCAGTGAACCATGCAAAACAAAACAAAGCTAGACGGTTGGGAATGAGTGCGCCAATAGAAGAATTTGGTAGCGAGCGCTTCAATAGGAAAGAAGAAAATGTATTTTATCACGAAGAAGGAAATATTTTTATTTTGAAACACTTAAAATGTTTACAGTCACTCATTGCAATGTAAAGAGAATCATAAAGCAAGTAATCAGTGTAAATAATTTTGTTCTTATTTTTTTTTAGTAGGTTATTTTACGACGCTTTGTCAACGTCTTAGGTTATTTAACGTCTGAATGAGATGAAGGTGATAATGCCGGTGAAATGAGTCCGGGGTCCAACACCAAAAGTTACACAGCATTTGCTCATATTGGGTTGAGGGAAAACCCCGGAAAAAACCTCAACCAGGTAACTTGCCCCGACCGGGAATCGAACCCGGGCCACCTGGTTTCGCGGCCAGACGCGCTGACTTGTTCTTATTGTGATTTTTTATATTATTGTAATTTCCATAATTTACTTATTTTTTACAGATGTGTACACACATAGGCTGTGTCTAGTTCAGCCGTGGCGAAAATGTGATCGTGCGCCGAGCCATTGTGGAACCTGCAACGTGCATAGCACATATGGAGGGAGGTGGACACTCGAAGAGGAAGTGAAGCAACTGTCTGACTTATTAACGGGTTTTCATTTTCCTTACATCAAGCAATTAAATATAATTTTATACAGTATAAGGTTACAAACTAATGTTTAGTACGTGTAACAAAGAAAGAGTCCACACCTGTGAAATAACGGTTAGCACGTCTCGCCGTGAAACCAGGTGGCCCGGGTTCGATTCCCGGTCGGGGCAAGTTACCTGGTTGAGGTTTTTTTCCGGGGTTTTCCCTCAACCCAATATGAGCAAAGGGTGGGTAACTTTCGGTGTTGGACCCCGGACTCATTTTTACAGGCATTATCACCTCCATCTCATTCACACGCTAATTAACCAAAGATGTTGATAAAGCGTCGTAAAATAACCTACTAAAAACGGGGAAAAAAATGAATAAGAAAACATAGGACACATTATCACAACCTAAAATTAACTGTCTTCAGAATGTATATGCGACAGAGTTTCAAAATCAGGAATTATGTCACTTACTGCCAGTCGTAGTTGATCACGAAGGTGTTTGTCTGTCAGTCGTGATCTAAATTTGGTTTTTACTATTTGCATTGTTGAAAATAATTTTTCATAAACGTAAGTTGTAGCGAACATGGTTTCAACAGAGCAAGCTAAAGAACGAAGCTTCGGATATTTATTTTTTGGCAACGATTTGTAAAGTTCAACATTTGTCAAGTCCTTTCATTTAACATCACATTGTAAATCTATGAGTTTAAATTGAAGATCTAACCGCATTATTCGTACATCTGCTGAAAAAGGATCGACGTACAGAGATAATAATAATAATAATAATAATAATAATAATAATAATAATAATAATACTTAACCTTTTAATGTTTCATGAGTGACATGTAGTAGCCTATAATGCTGTTTTATGTTATACAACCGTTTTCCTCGTAATACTTGTGAACAAATCATACGTTGAATATTCTGATCAAATTGGCAGCAAAAAAAGTTTCCCCCTATCCTACTTGAAACTTTCGTTTTTGTAGAGGTACATGGTTTCGAGAGAGACATTGCGACGATACGCCACTCGCAGGTCAGAGACAAATACAAATAGAACGGAGTTTGACTCCAGTGAGTGAGATGGTAGGGGTTGGAGGAGGTAGGAAGCAAGAGAAAAGCACAGCTATCATCGCGAGCCATAATGTGCTCGCGAGTCACATTTTCGCCAAAGCTGGTCTAGTTGCAACGTTCACGTGTGAAACAAGTAGGCCTATTCATAATTTATTTAAGTAATCTGGCATTAGAGACGGTAATACATGGGCACAAAAAGAACCTACATACATTTCTAAGTTCACAGGAATTGAAACATCAGATCAGAAATATGTTATTTATATTTCAAATTTACTCATTTTTAATTATGAATATTCAAATGTCAATTATTTCAATAAATTATCATATTATTTACTTCTAAACTCATTTCGCTTTTATAAAATATATGTATTTATTTTAAAAAGTGCAATTTAAATATTCAAAATTCTGTAAATAGGCGAAAAATAATGAGCATTGGCCTTTTTTTTGGGGGGGGTGAAAAATATACTGTGAAACAAATATGTAGGTCTACTTAGAATCTAGATTCGTTTTACCTATTGTGAGAATAATCTTCTGTCGTACATAAGATTACTTTAAATAAGTAGATGTAACACACGAAACGGAGCGGGCAGACGAGTCAGAGACCTTCTTTGGAAGCGAAGCTAATATGATCGATGATCGATGTGCATCTAACTTGCACTCAAAGTAACCAAACGCAGGACTATAATTATATCATAAGAAATAAAGTTGTAATCTTATCATTATTTTGTTCTAGTGACTTTTCCAACCCTTTCATTTCATGGTTTCAATACACCAAAGCGACATTAAAATATGAACTATGCACATTTAAGAAATCTGTTTGCTGACTGTGATCTGTAAGTTGTTTAGCTGAAGAATTTTCGGACATTGTTACACATACTAAAGAACCGTGCTTCCTGAGATATCATAAATATTTTGTCACTGATGTTATCGTATTTAAGGGCCTCCTTAAGAGTATGAGCAGATACAACTATTAATGTTAGGGGTATTGATTTACACCAACCGTAGGCAGAACGAGGAAATGAAACGAAAGCCCCCGCCTCTCACGTCCTTTACGCTTGACTTCTTTATAAACAAATGCATAGTGGGATTTCAGGCGACCAGCGACAGCGAAAATTCGTAAAAGCTATGATGTAATCCGTCACTGAGCAGTGCTTAACTGCCGGTCTACTGGTCTCAGCCGAGAAAGGTGGAGTGAAGAGTTAAGGGGAAATCTGAATGACTCTGTTAAGCTAATAGCGCCTAGGTCTGATTTACACGTTAGTGATCTTCCAAATTTGTGTGAATTTCAATTCTTTTACTAATAGATTCTTGTACTGTATATTAATTGAATATATCAACTGTACATTTTATGCTTTTTATTGTTATATACTTACTGTCGCTAGTAGTACCACCACAATCACCACCATCACAATCACCACCATCACAATCACCACCAGAAAATTAGTAACACGGGGAATCTAGCAAGCCAAAGACTTCATAGATATGAAGGATCATGAAGTGTGAACTGTAAGTGTATCGAGAAAGCCAATATGTTCCATCGTTTACAAATATGGTAAGATAATATGTTATAGCCTATCCACATTATTACAAGATAAGTATTTTAATTTCTGCATCGCCGTAGGGAGATTCACAGAAATTATGTATGTAGTGAAGGTACTGGGAAGTCATTTCGGATGGAGAACTGGCAGTTTGGAAAGTTGGTCCAACATTCAAGGTAGCGGAAATTCACACACAATTGTTGAGGGTTTACTGTCCGGATGTCCGTATGGATGTTTGTAGCGTGTCGAAATTGTATCAAATTTTGAACAAGATGAATTTCACTGTCGCACAGTGACGGCTTGCGATGGAATAGTATGTTATTGTATATTATAGATTGCAAATGCAGAATGGGAAAAAGACATGCACAAATAATAATAATAATAATAATAATAATAATAATAATAATAATAATAATAATAATAATAATAATACTTACTTACCAACTTACTGGGTTTTAAGGAACCCGGAGGTTCATTGCCGCCCTCACATAAGTCCGCCATTGGTCCCTATCCTGAGCAAGATTAATCCAGTCTCTATCATCATATCCCACCTCCCTCAAATCCATTTTAATATTATCTTCCCATCTACGTCTCGGCCTCCCCAAAGGCATTTTCCCCTCTGGCCTCCCAACTAACGCTCTATATGCATCTCTGGATTCGCCCATACGTGCTACATGTCCTGCCCATCTCAAACGTCTGGATTTAATGTTCCTAATTATGTCAGGTGAAGGATGCAATGCGTTCAGCTCTGCGTTGTGTAACTTTCTCCATTCTCCTGTAACTTCATCCCTCTTAGCCCCAAATATTTTCCTAAGAACTTTATTCTCAAAAACCCTCAATCTCTGTTCCTCTCTCAAAGTGAGAGTCCAAGTTTCACAGCCATACATAACAACCGGTAATATAACTGTTTTATAAATTATAACTTTCAGATTTTTTGACAGCAGACTAGATGACAAAAACTTCTCAACCGAATAATAACAGGCATTTCCCATATTTATTCTGCGTTTAATTTCCTCCCGAGTGTCATTTATATTTGTTACTGTTGCTCCAAGATATTTGAATTTTTCCACCTCTTCGAAGGATAAATTTCCAATTATTATAGTTCCATTTCGTACAATATTCTGATCACGAGACATAATCATATACTTAGTCTTTTCGGGATTTACTTCCAACCCTAACTCTTTACTTGCTTCAAGTAGAATTTCCGCGTTTTCCCTAATCGTTTCTGGATTTTCTCCTAACATATTCACGTCATCCGCATAGACAAGAAGCTGATGTATCCCGTTCAATTCCAAACCCTCTGTGTTATCCTGAACTTTCCTAATGGCATATTCTAGAGCGAAGTTAAAAAGAAAAGGTGATAATGCATCTCCCTGCTTTACCCGCAGTGAATTGGAAAAGCATCACATAGAAACTGGCCTATACGGACTCTGCTGTAAGTTTCACTAATTAATCGAACTAGTTTCTTGGGAATACCAAATTCAATAAGAATATTATATAAAACTTCTCTCTTAACCGAGTCATACGCCTTTTTGAAATCTATGTATAACTGATGTACTGTACCCTTTTACTCCCATTTTTTCTCCAATATCTGTCGAATACAAAAAATCTGATGAATAGTCGATCTATTGCGCCTAAACCACACTGATGATCCCCAATAACTTCATCTACATATGGAGTTAATCTTCTCAAAAGGTTATTCGACAAAATTTTGTATAATAACAATAACAATAATAATAATAATAATAATAATAATAATAATAATAATCGTTGGTGCAACAGCCCTCGAAAAGCCTAAACCGACTAGCCGGCTGCTGGCATCAAGTTCACATGCAGAAGCAGAGGTGGATGATCATCCAACCAGAATAGAGGTATCGTGTGGTTAGCACGACGATACCCCCAGCCGTTATAGTTGGCTTTTGTAACCGGATTTCGCTACCTATCGTAGCTCCCCAAGTGCATCACAATGCTGGATGGACAGCGGTCACATACACTGGCCGAAATTTCATGAGAAAATATCTTCCCCCAAGACGACTCAAACCAGCGCGCATTCCGTAACACGAGACCTAGGCAGGATGCTTTAGACCACGACGCCACGGCGCGGGACCTTGCACAATTAGAACATCACAATTATCTGTAGTAATGTCACGAAAGGTCTGAGATTTATCTGGGAAATCTCAGACCTCGAGTGACATTTATTAGGACTATTTCGTGAATAAAATAAAAATGTAAATAACATATCCCTAAAATTCGATCACAAAATGTTAATAATTATATATTAACGAATACTTAACCTATTCAGACAACGTGAAGTTGAAATACTCGTAGATGAATATCCATTACTGCAATAAAGAAATTCGATGTTATTAATCAGTAATGCCAATTGCGAAAAGCGAAATACAGGTTTAACAATGTTAATTACATGTACTGTACTTTTCTCTTATTATTATACCATAAATACATTTTCGTTATCTGCTGAAATCATAATTTAATTTAACAGTAACAGTTGGGGCAGCTATATACCAATGCTTATGTATTCACAGCGAGACCTGTTTCTACACAGTGAAGCCATCTCTGTATAGATAGGCCTAATTAAAACACGAATTTCATTACGCCATACGGAAGGCAGTTTGATCAAAGACATTATTACTATGTAAGGTCTTTGGTCTTTCCCGAACTGGCTACGCGGGAATACCAAAATAGCCACCTTGCCAGCCAAGAGGCCCTTGCCCTACAGGGATTCTATGGGCTAATTCTAATTCTAATTCTAATTCTAATTTTAATTCTAAAAAGGTCTTTGGGCTTGATACGCGATGATATTAGATAAATTTAAACATCTGACTTTCTATTAATTGTTCATTTCATTCACAGAAAATACAAATTTTATAGGCTATAATTATAAGTCAAGTTACCTGTGGGAGCAGGACCAATGTCAGCTGTGCCTTATTTCGACCGTTACACACAATTAGTGCTACACGAAAGCATTTTTTATAGCTCGACAAACGCATTCTCGCTGTAATATGTAACAGATCTAAAGCTGCATCTACACAGTTCAATATTCCAATTGCGTATGTATGCAATCTGGAAAGAATATTGAAAGAATCAAGTTTGAAAGGTACGTTCAATTAAGATGCATAAAGATTTTGTGTCTACGTGGTGCGCCGTTTTGAAATTCGTCTTCACTGCGTAAATATATTAATTAATATTAAATATCAATGTTGCATTCATTGCTTTAAAGTTCAAAGAAGAGTTTAACCGTGTAGTTGCATCTTAATGTATTCATGATCATCAATTTGCGAGGAAACAGTTGGCGACAAGGACTAAACAAAATAACGACCATGCGATAAATTGATAGCGAGAAATCTAGCTGCAAAAATTATCGCAAAGTATGACTGTGATTGGTTGGAATTCAAAATTTCATTACACTTCATTGGTCGAAAATGGAATGACGTCATATAAACGAAATAGTCACAGTGGAATCTCCAAACTTTGATGTATGTGAGAATTGACTGACAAATTTTTGTTGCAACACTGTCATTAATTCACAATAAAATTAAAGATTTAGTCCTTATAGTAATTTGAAACAAGTAAATACGAATAGGCCTACAAAGAAGGAAGAAAATAGCCTAATTATTAATGAAATTGTTCCTGAAAGTTTATACATGGGACGCAACATTCCAGCGGATGGAATAGAATATACAGACAATAAAATATCATAAGAAAACTCTAACAGAGGAAAACAAAACTGAAAATAACATAATGTTCATTCATTAACACCGATAACATTTTAGATCGAAAATGTAAAGAAGGAAGGGGCACAGCAAGAGGGTTGAAAGAGAAGCTTTTGTACCTTCAAGATGTGATATAACGTAATCTCGTTCATCTGCACTGACTCCCAGTTCTTGAATGTGTTTTCACGATTCAATATAACTATGAATATTCATAAACAACACATGAGATTACGAAATGAGTAACAACTTACAGGCATATATCACCTTACTTGCATCACTATTTCATTAGACCTCATACCACTGCCGTGTTATCTTAGTTTGTCCTCGTTGTGTAATAAAGTAAAATTTACGCAATATTTTGAAATAATTTTATGAAGTTCCTAATGTTACAACACGAAAAGTAAATTCGTCTTTAATTATAACAATGTTTACAAGGATAATATAGTATTTCCCTTGATGATCAACAATTACGGCATTAAATTATGCCTACGTATTTCTCATAAGTTACAAATGACACAGAAGTAAAAATTATCACAGTTTTAAGTGGATTTATCTTAGTACTGATCACGGTGGCGTAATGGTTGTCATTTTCATTTTTTCATTCGGGACATCTGGGGTTCGACCTCAGAGGACGGCTATCCTGACTTGGAATCTACGTAAAGATTACATTTTTGGTCCTACAGAATATATCTATTACGGTAACAATTAATATTAGAGGAGAAAAATTCGCTCCGGCGCCGGGGATCGAACCCGGTTGGTTCTACATACCAAGCACTCTAACCATTAAGCTACGCCGAATTTCAATCCACAGCACCGGATTGAATCCCTCCCCCTCCAGTTTTTGTTCCCTTTGTGGCCTGACTCCAAGTTCGACATGTATGTTAACATTTATATTAAGTCAACTGCCATTATACAAGGAGAGTACGAAGTTGAGTGACTTGATGGACGAGTTCCCACAGTAATATGCACTGTTGCTCGAAGAATCTACGTAAAGATTAATTTTTTGGTGCTATAGAACACGTCTGTCACGGTAACAATTGAACTTCGACGTAGCTCAATGGTTGAAGACCTTGGTACGTAGAATCAGAGACCCGGGTTCGATCCCCGGCGCCGGAGCGAATTTTTCTCCTCTATTAATAAATATCCTGACTTAGGTTCTTCGTAGTTTCCCAGTTCCTACAGTTGAATGCTGGGATAATACAAATTTCTCGACTATCATCCTATTATGTCCCACGATAGACCTGTCATCTGTCCAATGGAATAGCGCATTCGGAAATGCTGTGCTCTGCGAAACACTCTAATGTTGAAAAGGCTGACAAAAAATGTTCAGGGGGAAGTGATATAACTAGAGTCCTCGTTTGGTTACTTTGAGTGCAAATTAGATGCACATGGATCATACTAGCTTCGCTTGCAAAGGAGGGCCCTGACTCGTATCCCCGCTCTGTTTCATTTGTTACATCTGCTTATTCGTATAGGTTAGTAGAGGCACTGAACAATGAGAATGCGACTCACGTACAAAATATATTGCTATGTGTATTTTAATAACGCACAAAATAAGTAGATAGATGGATTTATTGAGCAATATTATACATACAGATTATTATATAATCAGAATTTTCTCTTAAATCCAATGTACGGATTTTCTGATCGTACGTGCTGTGTAAGACAAGTCCTACTTTGTAGGTTTCATCCCCCTCACCTATGATTAGGTCCAACCACTCTCTAAAAGAACACACAGATTAAAATGAAAGTGGCAAAAACACAAGACATTATATAATACATAATAAACTAAAACAGGCATAAAAGTGTATAATTGAGTAGTTACCATTATCTCTTCGTCAGTTCGCATCACGAACTTCAACAGCTGAAGTTCTAATCTGTCTCGCCTTCAAGAGGAACAATCCAATCTTTTGTTCGCATTATTTATTCCCCATGAGGTCAAGACATGCAAGCGAACTCCTATTCTGACTAGCATCGTGGGTGGTAGATATTTTCTTCGGATATGTTCCGATTCGACATACTGCTATAAAATATGTCTCCAGGAGTCCTTTCCCCGCATAGTGGACAAAGGAGCTCTCTTTCTTCGTTGACAATTTTATTACCCTTTCATGCCCCCAATCTTAACTACGCTAAACCTGCTCTGCTGTCTTTGTTACAAGAATTTATGTAGTCACACCTCCCTCAGTTAAGCATGAGATCAGATAAGTAAGTCCCAATAAGTAAAACGAATCTAGATTCTAGACAGACTAACATTTTGTTTCACAATACATTTTCTACCCAAAAGGTAAAAGCCAATGCTCATTATTTTTCACTTCTTTACAGAGTTTTGAATACTTAAATTGCACTTTTAAAAATAAATAGATATATTTTATCAAAAATAAATGAGTTTAGAAATGATAATTTACTGAAAGGATTAAAATTGTAACATTCACAATTGAGGACCGTTTTTGCAAAACTTGCTAACTGAAAAAAACTACATTTTAGAGGAGAGACAAAAAACTGAATGAAGACAAATAGGTTATAGGTGCAACCATCACACTTTGACACACTATAATGAAGAGAAATAATTCAATTTTACTAAGATAACTTTAACATCGTGTAGAGGTCTGCTTTATGTTAACGAATACACCAAATCTCAAACTTGCAAATCTTGCAGTTAGCAAGTTTTGCAAAAACGGTCCTCAATTAAAAAGAGTTAATATTGAAATATATGTAATAGGCTATATTTCGGCTCTGATTTTTAAATCCCCGTTCATTTAGAAACGTACGTACAATACGATTATTTAGTCCTGACACTCGCCGGAGATGTGCCCGTAAGACAGGCGAGTCCATTTAGTTACGCCAAGGGGTGTTTGGTTTATTCACTCGCTTGCCTTTACCTACTGCTCGCCCTTATCTCTACTCCGGAACTCTCTCCACTCCTCCGATTACTTCCCCTCTTTTGCGTCGCTAAGCTGTCAGGACTAAATAATCGGTCTGTAGGCTAGGTTGTTTTTCTATCCATGTATTACCGTCTCTAATGGCAGATTACAGAAATTAATTATAAAGAGGCCTACTTGTTTTACACGTGAACATTGTAACTCGACACAGCCCATGTGTGTACACATCTGTAAATTAATACATAAATAAATGCTGGAAATTACAATAATACAATAAATCCAAATAAAATGATAATTACTTACACTGACTATTTGCTTTACGAGTATCTATACATTACAACTGTAAACATTTTAAGGGTTTCAAAGGAAAATTGTGATCATATTTCAGATAAAATACGTTTCTTCTCTTCTAATGAAGTGCTCGCTACAAATTCTCCTATTGGGACACTCATTTCCAACCGTCTAGCTTTGTTCTGTTTTGACATGGTTCACTGAACAGCAGACCTGAAGTGCGTACCCTGTGCTATACTTCATACATACCTGAAGTGTTGCGCGTGCTCGGAGGCTTAAGGTAACCAAACGCAGAACTCTTGGATATAACTGCTTAGATTGAGGGGGGCAATAGAACACATTAAAATAAATAAAAAACGTAAGCTAATGCGTTTTTGTGAAAAAAATGAGAGTAAAGACAGGAAGCGCGTGAAGTAAGAAGGGACTGCTAGTACAATCAGAAAGGGAAATGAGAAGGAACAAAATTTTGAGTGGAAAAATTGAAAGGAGATAAATCCAGGAACATATGGGAATTACGTAAACGAAAGATAAGTGCTTTAAAAAAAATATATTTCCTCAGCCCGGGCATATAATAGTTTCTAAACCAATGGTGGGCATTCCTGCGGCATTGCCGCAGTGACGTCAGACCTCAGCGAAGCATCAAACTTACCCCCTACCTTCCCCTTCCCCCACTCCATGAAAATACTTGGCGTGTACGTGGCGGATTATACTGGACTGCTGTACTTCGGAGCTTCATTAGTGATACAATATCTTTGGCAGAATCTTATGAATCGAGAGGATATCACACTTAAGAAAGGCGGCTCTTTCATTTCTCATGTTTAGGATTAGTTACAAATATTCAGGACGCAAACTTAAATATGTACATTCTTAAAATAGATCACCTGTTATACCAGTTCATAGAACACAGATTCAGTGATTTTCAAAGGATGGAGAAATATTTCAATATTTTTGCCACTCCTTTTCATGTTTGAATTGAAAGTGTTATCCCAGAATTGCAGTTAGAGGTACTGGATTTGCAGAAGGATGGCTTCTTGAAAGCTGAATGTGAAGGTCTACTGAGAGCTAAATTTTTTTCAAAGATGTCCAGTACTACATATCCACTGCTTAGACAGTTTTGCTTCAAAAATAATGAGTACCGTCATTTTCCATAAATATGGTCTGGAACATAACTATTGTCCACGATACTACTATTCAAATTTTGTACTCCATAACGTAGTACCTCGTTTATCTATATTCTTGCTGTACTGTAGTTTGAATTCAAGTCATTGCAGCTATCTACAAACCGTCCTTGTTACTTCTACAATGATCTTTGAATGGTTGTATCGTGAACCATAGTTGTGTTCCAAGACCATAGTTATGGGAAATGACGGTATGTATTCATCAACCTACCAGTGCGAACAGCTGTTTTCTAAAATGAAATTTATAAAGTCCAGCCATAGATCCCGCTTAAGCGATCCTCATCTCCTTGCGCAACTGAAATTAGCATGCACAGATATAAATCCCAATTTCGAAGAAATTGCTTTGAAAAATGATTAGTTAAATATCACGTGAATGGACTATTCTTATTATATATTATGGTAGGTAGGACTGTAGTGGCGCAACTGTCTGTAAATCCGTCACTGCACTGTAGAGTGCAACCCCTCCCACAATATGTAGTTGCCATTTAAATCCTGTCTTGTGGGTTGCGTTCATTTTGCCCACCACTGTTCTAAACGAATAATCTTTCGTAATTCTCTATAATAGTTTGCTAGGTTCATGCAATGCTGTACAAGGTTTCCACAGCTGTCCTTTCAAATTTGGCTTAAGTGTAGGTAATACGAGAAAGTTTGTATACCATTATAATCCAGTAAATGTGTATAGAGAGGAAGTGCATTTAGGCATATCCGATAAGAATTACTCCGCGATCATGATGTGCTATTTCCTACCATAGGAGGTAATATTGTTTGCTGCGGAACAACCGTTAAATCGTTAATGAGGCCACGCCATTAACTGCTAGAAACAATAATTCATGCATGATTGATCCAGAACAATTCAATGACTGTCGCTATCCGAATTATCGTAGATCTTCTTCCACCATCGTAATAATAGTTCCATACTGCAGTGGAGCTCTTTCGAGCTGCAGCATAATTTGCAGTTCACTTCCGCAAAACCAGCACTGTCTAGTATGCTATAATTAGGTAATTACTTTATGGATATAGTATAGGTTTAATAATAGTAATATACTCCCCTTACGAAACTGAGCTGTCACGCAAATTAATTATTTTTCTCGTTCTACACTTGAATAGCTCATTTCGAAAAGGTAACATGGGACAACAAAGAGTTTTCGCACTTCATTCGTCTGTAATTTAACGCTATCGTGACGTTATTAATTGTAGAGCTAATTAGAATAATTGACATCCATACGCTATTGTAATAATCGGAACGTCTACTCAAAAGCAGATAATGCAAAATCTTAACGTTATGGTGATATGATGGAGTCTCGTTTTGATTTTTAATAGTACTGCTGCTCTTCTTCTGCAAGCACATGCATCAACAGAATATCTTCTACACCTTGTAAATATCTCCATGAAGCCACAATTTGTAGATTTTTTTTTTCATTTTCTTATCAACTTTCGACACTCACCTGGGGTCTTTTTTTATCTACATCAGCCGTGGCGAAAACGTAATTGTGCTCCGAGCCACTGTGTAACCTGCAACGTGCATAGCACCTATGTAGGGAGGCGGACACACGAAGGGGAAGTAAAGCAACTCTCTGACTTGTTAACGGATTTTCATTTTCCTTACGTCAAGCACTTAAATATAATTTTATACAGTACAAGGCTACAAACTAAGAAAGAAATTAATAATATCGCAGCCTAAAAGTAACTGTCTTCACAATGTCTCTGCGACAAAGTTTCAAAATCAGGAATTATGTCACTTACTGCCAGTCGTAGTTGATGACGAAGGTATTTGTCTGTCAGTCGTGATATAAATTTGGTTTTTACTATTTTCATTGTTGAAAATAATTTTTCACAAAGCGAACATGGCTTCAACAGAGCAAGCGAAAGAATGAAGCTTCGGATATTTATTTTTTGGAAAAGATTTGAAAGTTAAAGATTTGTCAAGTCCTTACATCTATCTTTCATTTGACATCACATAGTAAATCAGTGAGTTCAAATTGAAGAGCTAACCGCATTATTCGCACATCTGCTGAAAAAGGTTCGACGTACAGAGATGATGATGGTATTATTATTATTATTATTATTATTATTATTATTATTATTATTAACACCTAACTTTTAATGTTTCATCAGTAACATGTAGTATAATGTCGTTTTATGTTATACAGCCGTTTTCCTCGTAATACTCGTGAACAAATTATGCATTTAATATTCTCATCATATTGCCAGCAAAAAAAAAAAATGCGTCCTCCCATTCTATTTGAAACTTTCGTTTTTGTAGAGGTGCACGGTTTCGAGAGAGACATATGCTACTCGCAGGTCAGAGACAAATACAAATGGAACGGTGTTTGACTCCAGTGAGTGAGAGGGTGGGGGTTGGGAGAGGTTAGAAGCAAGAGAAATGCATAGCTCTCACTGCGAGACACAATGTCCCGCGAGTCGCACTCTCGCCACGGCTGATCTACATCCATATAGCCTATTTCGAATTGTTCCAGTAAGATAAATATGCTATCCGTGGTTATTTTAGTTTCCTTTACAATTAAAATTATTATTTCTTATATTAATTATTCTTTTCATATTTATTCCTTGGGGTCGTGGATCGCCCCCAGCTATATAACACGTCTTCATTTGTTGTTATATTTATTTTGCATTTAAACATTTACTTACTCATAACAACAGCCTATAGCAGGTCTTCAGAACTCGCAAGGAGTGGAACTATGACGTCAGCCTCACTCCACTTCTATTGGGGATGATCGACTTCCGCCCCGAGAATGAATATTGATGCAGCCGAGCGTAACTAGAACGCCGTGACCGCACAGGTAGAAAAGGTGGGTGGGGTAAGAAAGGGGAGGAAAGCAGTCGCTCTCAAGAGCCACAGTTCTGCAGGCCTGGCCTGTAGGTATCCTACAAACAAAACTCAGCTCAGACTCCTCGCGCCGCGCATGCTATACCCCTCTTGTCCCCCCCCCCTGCATTAGGCGGATTCTTTAATAAAAGGATACTGGTATAGCTGTAACGGCTGCAGTTGCGGACATGTGCACTCAAAGAGCAGCTGTAACAATAACCAATTAAGTGAATATAACATTACAAAATGTCAACATCGTCTCTTTCTAAGTCACAACCGGTATATATTTTCAATGGAACTGTCCTCATATTAAATTAAATTAAAATAATATTTAATATAAAACGCTATGCGTCTCCCTGACTCTGTAGCAATAACACGTGTTCAGTTCAGCACAAGAAGATAGTAAGTGCGCATGCGCATAGTCTCGGTGGTGTGATTGGAGACGGGCAGCATGCTGGGAAAGAGAGCATACGTCATCTAAGCGAGACAGCCACGTCCGTTGGTTTCTGCGCACTGAGCTTTGTTTGTTGGATGCCTATAATATACACAGTCACGAAGCTTGAGTTGTGGGGTGCTAGAAACAATACACTGTGCCGGTACTATTTCGCATTGTCTGTAATGAGGCGATATTAGCGATCATAGTGGTTAGCAACTATCTATGGATGCATATTTACTACGTATTGAGCTTCATGATTGTATATACTAGACTGTGGTATAACAGTTACTGATAGAAATTAAACGCAAATACAGCATAAATAATGTACCATGTAGGCTGTGAGTAAAAGTTTGTAGGTTCAAGTGTAATTCCTTGTGTTTGTAAAATAAGGTTTTTGCACTTTCTACTGCTGCAAGTGATGAAAATAATTAATTAATTGTCTAAACACAATTACCACTTAACGTAATAACAATTTCATTTTTGTGTTTTATTTGAAGGCAATTGAAAATGTTTTCTGACAATAGAAAAATTATAAACAAAAATACAGAAGAAATAGTCTGTCATTACAATAAATAAAATAATCAATTCATTAATTGATTAGATATAATGAGTAACTCTAGATGCAATAAAAACTTTGAATTTCCTTATATAAAATGCATAAAGTGTAAAATGTCATAATAAAATTATTAACAAATACGCTTGGAGTCAAAAAAGATCCCAAATAAGTAGCAAGAAATTCTGTAGCAGTTAAGTTGCGAGGATTAAGGAGAAATATATGTACAATAAAAATGAACAATTGAGTGGGAGAAATAAATGAGTGCTACAAACAATTTAAAGAAAGTGAGTACGTTATTGCGAAAACTTCTATTTTAGTAGGCGTTACCTCTGATTGAGGTTCTGGTTGATAATACATCATTATTCATATTTTCACAAAACTAAACAATGTCTTTCATAAATAAACTAGTTCATATGTATTATTGTTTACAAACGAGCGCTCAAAATATGCACCGATATCTATTTCCGTATTCATACGTAGCCTATATGAGATTCGGGTCCAGACGGCACTGAAAATTGGTATACCAATTATAACAGCATTTTAATATGCCAACATTGTTTCATTATGTTTATCAGACGGCGATGAGAATATGACAATTGACTGGCTATGCCTTTTATTTAGGCTATTTATTGTTCCTTTATTTTATTTCATATAATTTAGAGAGCTTTTACTAAAAACTATTGTATGCACCACGTACGCAAAACCTTTGGCGGACTCATTCGTCCAGCCTCATTTTGCGTAGCTGCTACACAAATAGCTATTAGGGAATGAATTGACAGTAAAAAAGAGCGAATTAACATACAGGAATGATGTTTGGATAATAGAACACGAATGTCGCTAAACTGTATAGAAGCAGTAATAGCATCAGCAGCAACACCCATAGTGTGCAATATATAGCCTAAATAAATTATGCCCATTATAGACAATGTATTATAAATCAGATAATCTTATTACTTTGGAAGGTTTCTCAAAACGCACATAATTATGTTTAAGTTAATAAAGTCAGCTTAGACAATGATGCAAGACCAGGAAGGCCGAAAATATCAACACATGTACAAAGTGTGAAACTTGTGGCAGATCTCTTCAAGAAGATCGTCGAGTGACGTGTGAGGAACTTACAGAAGCTACGGGGATTTCATAAAATTCAGTATTCCTTATTTTTGACAAACAATTTTGAGACGATAAAAATTTCTACGCGATGGGTCCCTCTCTCCTTGACTGTTGATCAGAAGCAGAAACGCCTGGACATTACAAACTTGCTGACAGGACCATCACGAAAACGGGTAGCCCAACGAGAAACTGTATTATGGTCCACTATAAGTTGACCACAAAGTCCACTCAAAGCACTGTGGAAGTGTCGATTTCTGTGGGAGAGTTCATCCACGTAAAGATTCGATCTTTGGTCTTCAATTATCACAGTACCCGAGACACGTGTAGGCTCCATTTCTAGCTCTCGTTACCTAAGCACAATGATATGCACGAAAAGAACACACGTGCTTCTTCTTTAATTCAACTGCAACTGACGTAATTTCCATTGGTGTTGCGTCATATACTTTGTAGTTCTGCCAACCTGTGCATTATTTATGAAATGACTCTCGTAAAATACAATAATAATATAATCTAATATTATGAACTGTATGTTACGTCCACTACTCAAAAGAGTAAAGACCCATTCATAATGAAAATTAAACATAACCGTAACATAAACACAAAATTTTGCGGCCAGGTTATCAAATTAGATCATTCACAATGATTCACATAAACACTGACATTAACATTGCCATTAGACATTAACATTAAAGTTTGCGAACTCCAAACTTTCATGCTTATGCTTACGTGATTTGGAAACAGTACATAATCGTGGAGCGCTGAAATATACGACAATATATGAGGAAATGGCGTCGTTGTTATGTTACCATGGTTACCAAGTATCTTTGCGGTTATGTTTATGTCCCCATCGTGAATGACGTAATTTTACCGTAACGTTTACATTCTTAAGTTAACGCTTACGTTATGTTTAATTTTCATTGTGAATGGGCCTTAACAATTACCATTATCTCTGGTTGACAACCGTTGCCGAATCATGTTGACAGACAAGTTTTATTCACACTGAATGTTCCTCCCGAATCTTTGTAGACAATAGGAATGACTGTAAGAAAAGTTGATCCTCATTCCTCGTACTTTTACTTATTAGCCATTAGTTCTTCAGTTGTCGAGATAGGAGACACAGATTGGCTAGCTTGGCATGTGTAGAATTGCGCTGGTGAAACTCAGTTATGCTTTCTCGAATCGGTGATGTATGTTCGAACTCGCTGCAAGACGTCGCCACCCTAAACCGCCTCCTACTCTTGCATTCCAAGTGGGCTTGTGGGATGCGTGATAATTGAGTGATACGCGTTGATTAGTTTCTGTGTAATGGATCCTGTGTTCCTGTATTGTGTCCGGCTTGTGACGAACTATGCTTTCCAAAATATTTACGCCTACTACTAATTATATACACAAGACCACCAAGAGGAACTTCTTCAGCTCCTCCTTCTTTATTTCAACTTGTTTTGGCACTACAAAGAAAGCAATGGTTGTTTATTTGTAAACGCTTTTGAGTCTAATTTTATACTGCTGAAGAAATATATTTTCTGACAAGCTAAACCAGACAAAAACACCTTTAAAAGTATGATATGTATTGATAGAATAATAATGCAACATATAGATAGCAAAAGTATATAACAAATGTACAGTATTTTCAAAATTTACAGAAAACCCACAACTATGACGGACACACACTACGCATCCAATCACCCGCAACACAAACATTCCGCATTTTAACTACTGACTACAGACTACTGAACATACCAATGAATCAGGAAGACTACAATGAAAAAATACCCCTAATCAAATACATACGGTATTATGGCGTAATGTGAAGATGCATTTAATTGATATCGAGAGATAAGAGATTGAGCTCCAATGTTCGGAAAAGTCCTCACTACATTTACAATCAGATCTCATGCTTAACTGGGGGACATGTGACTACATAAATTCTTGTAACAAAGACAGCAGAGCAGGTTTAGCGTGGCTAAGACCGGGAGCATGAAAGGGTAATAAAATTGTCAACGAAGAAGGAGAGCGCCTTTTGTCCACTGTGCGGGGAAAAGGACTCCTGGACACATATTTTATTGCAGTGTGTCGAATTGGAACATATCCGGAGAAAATATCTACCATCCTCAATGCTAAGTCGGAATAGAGTTCGCTTGCATGTCTTGACCTCATGGGGAATAGGGAATGCGAACGAAAGACTGGATTGTTCCTCTTCAAGGCGAGACAGATTAGAACTTCAGCAGTTGAAATTTGTGTTGCGAACTGACTAAGGGATAATGGTAACTACTCAATTATACACTTTTATGCCTGCTTTAGGTTAGGATATATTATATAATGTGTTTTATTTGTGCCATTTTAATTTTAATTTTGGAGAGTGGTTGGATGTAATCATAGGCGAGGGGGTGAAACCTACAAAGTAGGACTTGTTTTACACAGCACGTACGGTCAGAAGACCCGTGCATTGGATTTAAGAGAAAATTACGATAATATAGTAAATCTGTATGTATAATATTGCTCAATAAATCCATCCATCCATCTACTTATTTACAAATGGCTTTTAAGGAATCCGGAGGTTCATTGCAGCCCTCACATAAGCTCGCCATCGGTCTCTATCCTAAGCAAAATTCATCCAGTCCATAGCATCATATCCCACGTCTCTCGAATCCATTGTAATATCATCCTCCCATTTATGTTTTGGCTTCTCGAAAGGTCTTTTCCCCTCAGGACTTGCAACTAAGACTCTATATTATACATTTCTGAATTCACTCATACGTGCTACATGCTCTGCCCACCTCAAACATCTGGATTTAATATTCCTAATTGTTAGGTGAGTAATACAATGCGTGCAGTTCTGTGTTGAGTAACTTTTTCCATTCTCCTGTAACTTCATCCCTCTTAGCCTCAAATATTTTCCTAAGCACCTTATTCTCAAACACCCTCAAACTCTGTTCCTCTCTCAAAGTGAGAGTCCAAATTTCACAACCATACAGAACAACCGGTAATGTAACTGCTTAATAAATTCTAACTTTCAGTTTTTTTGAGAGCAGACTGGATGATAAAAGCTTCTCAACAAAGTGGATACAAAATGTAGAATAGATACTGCAGAAAACTAATATGAACCTTTGTGTATGTTGGTGAAATGAGGATAATCAAATCTGATCACTAGTAATTAGAATGCACTATGTATGGGAGTATCCACAAGGCTCAGCAACAGCTTTGTGAATCCGACACTGATAGCTGGGCCATCCTACCTCAATCCCTGACAAAGTCAGGTCCCATCCGCAGACGAGTAGTCTGATAAAAGCCAGAGACTAAGAGCCCTATGCCCTTCCTCTATCAGCATCGGAAACCGGTAGTACACCCAAGACTTAATTCTACCTTATTTTTACTATTGTAGATGATAGATAACATAAAAGTTATGTTTTATTTAACGACGCTCGCAACTGCAGAGGTTATATCAGCGTCGCCGGATGTGCCGGAATTTTGTCCCGCAGGAGTTCTTTTACATGCCAGTAAATCTACTGACATGAGCCTGTCGCATTTAAGCACACTTAAATGCCATCGACCTGGCTCGGGATCGAACCCGCAACCTTGGGCATAGAAGGCCAGCGCTATACCAACTTGCCAACCAGGTCGACTAGATAATATAAGGGGGAAGTGAAAGGTATTGGTTAAGTGACAGAAGTCAATGGGAGTACACCAAGAAAAACCTTCTGCAACATCTGCTTTATTCACCACAAATTCTATCACGAACTCGCCCAGGATCGAACTCGGGCCGTCTGGATGAAATCATCAGTCATTCAGCCATTCACTCACTGAGATGTATTAACTTATGCCATTATTCAATTTCTGGAGATCTCTGAAGCTAAGCGGAGACAAAAGAAACCAAGAAACTGTAATAAATCCAAACCCACACATCCGCTATCTCAAACACAGTTCTTACTGTAATTTTCGAAAAGGTAAAAAGACATCTTATCGACTAGGTTGCAATTGGACCCATATTATAGCGTATAGGTTATAATTTCTTTACTGCAATATGAACTAAACTTGTTACATAATTAGAAAGCTGCAGTTGTTCTCCGATCACCAGAAATATATCACTAATACTGCATATGCATATTGCATCACAAAGTGCAGCGATCTGTCAGATACTTTCCTCCTTGAGCGGCATTCATTGTATTTATGTCCACTTTCTCTGGCATTTGCAAAAAAAAAAATATTTTGCAGGTACGTATATAGTACATACTTATGGAGGGCTTGCCATATCTGTAGATACGTACAATTCCCGTATCTTACATAAGGGCTATAAGAACGGACTGACAGTAAGGTTGAGCTTCAACTTTCGGTAATAGGACATCAGCTTAGACTTAGCAAGTGAACATTTAAAATGATAATATATCTTTTAATCAACTTACCAGTACGAAGTGCAGTTTGCAATAAATAAATATATAACAGGATATCATTCTGCTTTCTCTGGCATCATTACACCTTGTGACGGTAGACTAAAAAAATAACAGAAGCATATGTCGTTCTCTACATTAATATGCGACTTCTGGAGAAACTTCAATCTACATGAAAATGAAAATAGGAATTGTGTAATTGATGACGAAGCCTAAAATCAATTAATTCATTAATTTTTTTGAGACGGTAATAATTCATGGTAACAAAAGTAGGAAGGGCAGAAACAAATGCTATAGTGTAGAGGCTAAAGCTGAAAGAAAGGAGAAGAAAAAGAGAAAGACATGGATGATATTCATGGATAGTACTTCCCTCATGCCACTATCACTGCTACAGAAAAGAATAATAAAATTATACCTTAATAAGCCTCTTGATGAACCTTTACAACTGTTATATTCTGAATTTAAAGTATTTGATGGCCATCAAATCTACAACATCTTATTTAATTTCGTTCATAAAACCGTACTATATATTTAATTTTATTCACATGAATATAAAATTAAAAGCTCAGACAACATAAGCCAGTCAGAACCTAAATTTACCACAATTGTAGCTTATAATCACAGTAGCATCTTCAGTCAAAGGATCTATAAAAAATCAACATTTAAATTATCAAACATTTAATTTGCTATTGCTCCTTATTTTAAAAACTCAATTAAAAATATTGTTTAGGGAGAAAATATAATGTAGTTTCAATTACGGTAATATCTGTGTTTTTCTTTTTCTCGTTTTACTTTTTATTATGTTAATTAACAAAATGTTTTAAAATTTTGTGGAATGCCTCCTGAGCACGAGTATATACTCCTTCTGAGGGCGATAGAGTGATTTTTATATCTAAGATAATATGTAACTTGCCTTTGTCCTAGCAACAAATAATAATAATAGTAATAATAATAATAATAATAAATAATAATAATACTTAGGCCTACTTACTGGCTTTTAAGGAACCCGGAGGTTCATTGCCGCCCTCACATAAGCCCGCCATCGGTCCCTATCCTGAGCAAGATTAATCCATTGTCTATCATCATATCCTACCTCCCTCAAATCCATTTTTATATTATCCTCCCATCTACGTCTCGGCCTGCCTAAGGGTCTTTTTCCCTCCGACCTCCCAACTAACAGCCTACATGCATTTCTGGATTCACCCATACGTGCTACATGCCCTGCCCATCTCAAACGTCTGGATTTAATGTTCCTAATTATGTCAGGTGAAGAATACAATGCGTGCAGTTCTGTGTTGTGTAACTTTCTCCATTCTCCTGTAACTTCATCCCTCTTAGCCCCAAATATTTTCCTAAGCACCTTATTCTCAAACATCCTTAACCTATGTTCCTCTCTCAAAGTGAGAGTTCAAGTTTCACAACCATAAAGGACAACCGGTAATATAACTGTTTTATAAATTCTACCTTTCAGATTTTTTTTGGCAGCAGACTGGATGATAAAATCTTCTCAACCGAATAATAACAGGCATTTCCCATATGTATTGTGTTTAATTTCCTGTCGAGTATCATTTATATTTGTTACTGTTGCTCCAAGATATTTGAACTTCTCCACCTCTTCAAAAGATAAATTTCCAATTTTTATATTTCCATTTCAATATTATTATTATTATTATTATTATTATTATTATTATTATTATTATTATTATTATTATTATTATTATATTTACTACATAGAGCTAACAGCTTTATTTTGCCATCAATGACAGTCACATTCACTACTTTCTTCGTCTAATAATCCATCGCCCTCGGCTTCAATTGAACCCACGTACACTAGATCCAGAAGTACTCGTAAGCATGGTAGACACTAGGCTACAGAGGACCACGTAATGGAAATGATTATGATGATAGTTTACTGCTTTGGAAATCCTGTCAAGACATGATGAAAGGGAATGAGATATAGTAGTACATGACTTAAAATCTTCCTGGTGTTCCCCCATCTATTACCTATTCAGGTGTAACCGGCAGATGCAGAGAGACACAATCTGATACATTCCAACTCCTTTTTACAAGACTAGTTGTTGTGAACTGCAGCAGCTGAGAATAATGGTGGGCAAGTACACCCGCGGGGACCAGTTAGTTATTCTGCGTGGGTTTACCGCACACAAATTGCAAAGGGAAATAATTTGAAAAGATAAATGCATAATGAGTTCCCATTTGTTTATTTAACTAGAAAAAACTCTCTGGATAAATGTAAGAGCTTGCAGCCACCTCAATAGTTGAGACAGTGGCCCTCAAGTAACTCAAAGTGGAATAATGGGTAAAGATTTATCACTAACAGTTCAAAGGCCAGCAGAAATAAATGGCTCACGTTCCGCCCACTGGATTGTTGCAAGTGTCGGAGAGAATATACAACTACCATCAGTTTTCTCTTTCAGCAGATTAGTATTTCATCTGATGTCTTCAATGAAGTGTATTCGTTCACGCCGTTTTACATTTCTGCACAGATAATGTGTGTTACTATTGCGTTAATATGAAATATAAATTCACAATTGATTGTACTTAGGCCTACTATTGCCAATATCTACAGCATTTACTCTTATTACTAGACTTCGTTGAATTGCCATACGCAGCATGCAATCAGGTTGCCGATGTACGGTAGTATAGAAGAGGTGTAGTATAAGCAGTTCATGCTAAGAGTTGTGACCGGTCCAAATGGATAGAGCAGCTACAGCTAATGTATACCTATGTAAGCAGTTGTTTTTGCTTTGCTGTGGTTGGAATAGTCAAAGCTTAACATTTGTTCAGAGCAGACAAGAATTCAATCAAACATACTACAATGAGAGTGTCACTTATCCAAACAATTGCCCCTGGAATACTCTTACCCCCGCAGCCAATCTTGACTCTTTGGAAAACGTGGTTGGATGCTGTTAATTATTATGCAGAATATTACGGCAAAATAATGGAGGTAATTTATGCATTGGATAGCACAGACAGTTCCGCTGTTGCAGCTGTAAAATCATTGCCTTCTGAACAGCTATTGGAAGATATTCTGTTCATTGATTCTAATTTTAAAATCGTGTCCAAAAGCATCACTCTGTTAGAATCGTCTAAACTACAAATCTCAGAAGCCCTTAATATATTGTGTAAAAAGTATCACAAACCGTGAAATGTAAGTTGGGAAACATTATTACTAAAAATTCTCCTATTCACAACTTCGTATTATAATGATGTGCTATAAGGTCACGACAAGACCCCTAAAGTTGGTATTCTAAAAAGTAGTGACTTCGTTCTTCAAATATGCACCTACTACATCGTGTGATGTTAAATGTACATTTTCCCAATATAAAAACTGTTTGAGTGATCATCGAAGGAGGTTTACTTTGCAGTCGCTCAAAATGTACGTAACTCTTCACTGCAATGCACATATTCAAGGATGATGTGAGTATATTACATTAAATTTTAAGAGTTAATATATCTCACTACAAAATAATTGTGTATTTACATGTTTAGACATATCCTACTTCAATGATCATTCATTATATTTCTTGAATGCAGGATGCAGGTTTTATTGTAACCGCAGTATACTGATCAGTGTTTACATCAGAGGCATAATCCATCCGTTGTACGCCCCCTTCTCATACAGTCTATACCGCGTGCATAGTAAACCTTACGATTCTCGTGGCAATTCCACGAAGTCTACTTATTACAAAGGAACGACACTGAAATAAATACGTGATATCTCCGACCGCTTTATCTCCAGAAAGGAGCTGCAAAGAGGCGGAATGGACGTGTGAACCTATTCAGAAATTTTGTAGAGATGACTTAGTTTTCTTCCTGCATTGAGTAAGCACTCTTCCAATTCCGAATCTAGTCTCCAAGAGTATGTCTAAGATTATGCTTGACTATAATTTGCTAATGAATGGCAAATTTCTTAACCGAAAATAAGCGTATTCTAACTCGCTAAAACTATGGGAGTGATGCTACACAACACAGGAAATAAGCTATATAGCCTATTCGCAATCTAATCTTAATGTTACATTCTTCAACACTTTCATTATTTTCCCCTTCTCCTCCTCCTCCTCCTCCTCCTCCTCCTCTTCCTAATATTTTCCCCCTACTCCTCCTTCTCCTCATCTTCTCTTCTGACGTCTTACTCCCATTCTCGCTCTCCTCCCAAAATTCTTCTCTTAAATCTACAGCTTCCTTTCCAGCTCTACTTCCTTTCCACATCCCTGCTGATTCTAGTCTGTACCTCATATTTACTTTCCGTCTCAATCTACTGCCTATTGTCTTTCACGTTCTAATTCCTTTCCATCTCACTCTACTATCTCTTCTCCTTTATGTTCTACTTCCTTTCAATCTCTCTCTGCTGCCTCTTTTACTCCACGTTCTATTTCCTTTCCAACTCACTCTATAGCCTCTTTTCCCTCACATTTGCAATCTACTTCCTCCTTTACGCGTTCTAATTCCTTTCCACCTGGCTATTGACTATCTTCGTAGTTCTAATTTCTTTTTACTCCAGTCTACTGTCTCTTTCTTTCACCTTACACTTCCTTTCCACCTCAGTCTTAAATTTATTCTATTCCATCTTCTTATTTTAATCTACCACAAAATATCTCAATATCCGGTAATTTCATCACTATAGAATTTTGTTATTGTAGGTTTAATTTGTAATTTAGTAAATACAAAAATATTCTTTGTTCTTAACTTCTATGATAAAATGTCTAGCTTTCATTAATCAGGTATTCTTGTCGTACTTTAATTTTTATTGTAATTGTAATTGTAAATTTAATATTAATTGTAATCTTATTGTTCATGTTATAGTTGTAATCCCCTGGTAGAGGGGCAGAGAAGGCCTGACGGCCTTATCTCTACCAGGTTAAATAAATAAATCTAATCTAATCTAATCTAATCTAATCTTCTACTTCCCAACAGCCTCTGTGCTTCTTCTAGACCAGGCCTGCACAAGGTTTGCACTCTCCGAGCCGGCTCACAGCTCATGAGCGGAATGCAGATATTAGCTGCGCTCTGTATAAGGTGGAATGGAAGAAGGGGTGATCCCGTACAAAATACACACAAAAGGAAATACTGTACTAGTAAGAGTGTTTATGAAATGAATTCCCTTTCAGTGTTTGCAAAACTATCTTGGACTATTATTAATTAATAAAGAAATATTTATTTTACAGAAATAATAGAAAATCTATAGCTACTTAAATGTACAATATTATCATTTTGTTATATTTTTATTTATCAGTACATGAAAACGAGGTTTTATGCTGTTGGCAGCTGAAAGGCACAGTAGCCTACTGATCGTAATGAAACATCAGTAACATGTTTGATGTCTGCTGTTATTAAAGTTGATTATAGAAAACAGTTGCTCACAAATACAAATGTTGAGCCAAAAATAGCAATTATTTTCACAGGCAGGCTGTGTAGTTGTGGATATTATTTAGTCTTGTAAAACTCAACCAGGCTAGTAGTATTATTCAAACGATCTTTAGCCCTTAGGTCACATTGAAGATCAATAAGTTCGAGCTGTTAAATGTTACGTTCCGTCTTTTAGATTCCTCCATACTGTACTGTAGCAGTAGGTAAGCAATGTGAAACAGTTACTGAGAATAGGCCTACACACTGCACTCCACTAGATAACTGAGTGGTCGTTTCCCTCTCCTCCCCTATGACGTATCTTCCTCTCCGTTTCGGCGAGCGGGAAACACAGCTCTCCCGCTCCGAAGGAACGCGCGCGCTCATTGAGCGCTGTTTGTGCAGGTATGTTCTAGACTATAATTCCTTCTTTCTTTCCATCTCAGTCTACTGCCTCTTATATTCATATTCTACTTCCCTTCCATCTCACTCTACCGCCTCTTCTTCACGTTCAACTTCCTTTCCATGTTAACTTATTGCCTCTACTTTTCCACTTTCTATTTTCATTCATCGCACTCTAATGTTTTTCTCTTTCACTTTATACTTCCTTTCTACCTCTCTACTGTCTCTAACCAATCCGTTGTACTTCCTTTCCAACTCAAAATATTGTGCCTCTTCCAAGTTCTACTTAATTTCTATCTCGCACTACTGCATAATATTCTCTTTAAACTCTACTTCCTAAACATTTCACACTACACTCTTCTCTTTCATTTTTTGTTTCATTTCATTTTTACGACATTCTATTTTTCTTGGTCTCTTTCTCCTCGATCTCTCTCCCCTTCTTTTTTTCTCATTTGTTACTTTATTACTTTATCTCCATATCATTCCTTTTTTCTTCTGCTTCCCCTTTTCTCTTTATCATTTAACTCCTGTTCCTTAACCTTCCTTATTTTCTACTCGTAATTTCTCTTTTCTTGAAGCTCTAATCTCCTCTTTCATTACTTTCCTTTCCCTATCATTCCTCCTTAACTTCCCTTTATATCGTAATTTCTGTCATCTCCATTCCTCTCCTCCACTTCCTCATCCTTTTCTTCTTTAACCAATGTCTAGCGAGGTTCGAACCCATGGCGAAGAATAGCCACCTAGAAGAAGTTTCGCTACCCGTAGACAACGCCATTTGGTCCGTGTATAGACGTGCTAATACTGTGCTCTCAAATTATGGTAACTACTTATTATTTTACTAAATATAAGAAGAAAATTTAGTACAAGAGACGACGTCCACTGTGTGAAAGATGTGACTCATCGACGTTCCCCACGTTGAGTCCTTTCTTAACTCCGTAGCTGTAATGAAAATTGTGGCAATGAAGGACGGAAATGACAATTTCTATTGTAACCGACATGTGGACAGTTATGCAATGATCAAGATCGGAAGTTATGAAAACTCTAACAGTACATTCATTACTATAGTAGCACAATTTCAAAACACATAATATTATTTCATTCTCGGATTTACAGCACTGACACCAATATTAAAATTTTAGCCTCAATGCACAAAATAAAAAAAAAAATTGCAGAATTGAATTCTGATAATGTAATAACAGTGTGACTTAACCTCGTACTCCAGAGATGAAATAATTGCATACCTGTGGTATTGTAATATCATACAATTGGATTTATTAGCTTTCTAAATGAGAAAAATATTGTTACGCAAAGAGCTAGTTGGTGATGTAGTTAAAACTTTTGCTGCGAATTGTATTTTATAAATCTGTATGTTGTGTATGACTGCAGTACGGTTTTAGGAGAATTAATGTTATAATGTGGCAGCATTGAGTAACGTAATATTTCTATAATATAATATATAATATTATAGCTTATAACTTTTAACTGAGATGTTTTGAGGCCACGGTTAAGGAACAGATAGATTGTTCTTCACCTTTCCCATCATCCCTGAAAGTTCTTCACGAGGTTACGAAAACACTTTGTATATATTAGTTTATTTAACCATTTTAAGAAGACGTTTGAGATGGGCAGGGCATGTAGCACGTATAGATAAATCCAAAAACGCATATACTGCGTGTTCAGTTCAAAGTGTGCCATGGCACGCTGTATGCCGTCATGTGGCTAGCCGATGAGCCTAGAGAATTCAATCTTCCTACACTTCCGCAGAGGCGTATTACCTATGTCCCAGAGAAGTTGCCTGGCAAGTACGGCGTTCATTCTGAAGAATACGTACCGATATGTACGGTAACGCGGTAGTGGCAGGAATGTGAATTGTTTGGAAACACGTACTGAGGTGAGTATTTTTCTTACTGTCGGGATATGGGGAGAGATTTAAGACGATTACTTCCGTATTTGTTGACATTAACTTCGACGGTCAACATGGACACGGAGCATTTGATTTGTGTTGTGGAATGTTGCGGTACTCAACCGATAACAAATACCCTGCGTGTGACTTGCCCGAGCAAAACACAGTTAGAAAGAGGTTATGGTAGCACACAGACGGTACAGACCGCCATCTGTTGCTACGACGTTCAAGTTATATCGTACACGTTCTCAAGTTCAGATTGAACGCCTTGAATAATAATAATTAATAATTCATTTATTTAATCGGGCAGAGCTAAGGCCATTAGGCCTTCTCTTCCGCCCAGCCAGACTCTAATTGTTGAATACAATTGCTTACATAGTTATTACATTAATATCTAGACCATAAAACAACATGAAAGTAAATAATGAAAGTTGGATAAGTAATGTTAGTGTGACAATAATAAACATTGGTAAGAAATAATAATAATAATAATAATAATTATTATTATTATTATTATTATTATTATTATTATAGTAATAATAATAATGAGATAATTTAGATATTTATCTGTGATATATATAACCATTAAACATTGAGAAACCTGAAACAGCTATTATTGTTAACAAGAATTGTTAGAAAAATATTTCGTTAGCCTATTCTTAAATTGGTTTGATGTCTGACAGTCCCTGACATTACTCGGTACTGAATTCCAAAGTCGAGGAACAGCCTCAGTGAAAGAAGATGAATATGAGGATGTTCGGTGGGAGGGAATGGATAATATTGAGGAGTGTTGTGATCGTATGTCTAGATTATGATGAGTGGATAAATTTTGAAAACGAGACGCAAGATAGACAGAGTGGAGAAATGCAAATTGTGAAAGAGAAGGGAAAGACAGTAGATTTTCCTACGATCTTCTAGACGGAGCCAGGACAACATTTCGAGGGATGGTGTTACGTGATCAGCCCGGCGAATATTGCAGACGAAACGGACGCACATATTATGAACACGTTGTAGTCTCTGCGCCGAAGTAACGCTTAGGTCAGTAAGCAGAATATCACAGTAATCGAAGTGGGACATCACGAGTGTTTGCACTAACATTTTTTTTTTTCCATGGAAAAGGGCAGAAAATTCTTCAATCGCCTAAACGAATGGATTAATGAGAATACTTTTTTGCAGGTAGGTAACTTCTCTGACACATAAGCTGAAACTCGCTTCAAATCGCTGACTCAACAACAGTGACGTCATGACATACTTTGAAATGAACACCCAGTATTGTTAGTTGGAAGAACTGAGGGAAAATGACCTTTGGGGAGTCCGAGACGTAGATCATAATTAACAGGGTTACAATGTAAACTACATCTTCCTTCATCCAAAGTGTTTAAATTCTTATTTTTTTTCTCTATTCTTCTCTTGTCTCCCAATCCAGTTCTTCCAAGCCTCTCTCCTTCATTCCACTTCTTAAATCGTCCATCCAGGTTTTCCTTGGTCTTCCCTTCTTTCCTCTTCCTGGCGGAATCCATTCCAAAATCTGCCTGGGCAATCTTGTTTCTGGCATTCTACGCATGTGGTCATACCATTCTAATTGCTTGTAGCTAACGAAATCTAACAATGTACTATTAACTACCAATTCTTGTCTAATGGTTGTGTTCCGAATTTTTTTCCAATTTAGAATGTCTAGTGGAATGTCTAAAACAATTAATTTCAGCGGAGAAGAGTTTCAATCTCAGATTCGTGTTTAAATGCCACTTTCAGCCCCATATGTTATAGTACTCCTTATTATAGATTTATAGATTTGGAGTTTTGTTTCAATTGTTATTGTCTTATCCCAACAAACCCCATTTAACATAGCTATTGCCGATATACCGTACTGAATTCCATATTTTATGTCACTTTCCTGGTTGTATGTTGAGTTAATTTTTATCCCCAAATATTCATACTCCTCACATCCTCTGATACATCCCATTATACACTTTTTGCTGGTTGAGTGGAAGAGAAGGCCTTACGGCCTTAACTCTGCCAGCTAAAATAAATCATTACAATTATTATTATTATTATTATTATTATTATTATTATTATTATTATTATTATTATTATTATTCCATCTTCCAAAACCAAATCTTTCATTTCCTCCCCACTGGACATATATAGTGTTTTCTCTAAATCTATTTTTAAACCCATTTACTATATTCTTCTATAAGTTTTCTGGTCATATTATATTCTATGTCCCCATAGACCTGTGCTATGACTAGCTGGTCGTCTGCCGAGACGTAGATTAGAGGATAATATTAAAATGGATTTGAGGGAGGTGGGATATGATGCTAGGTACTGGATTAATCTTGCTCAGGATAGGGATCGATGGCAGGCTTATATGAGGGCGCCAATGAACCTCCGGGTTCTTTAAAAGCCATTTGTAAGTTAAGTAACCATTTTAAGATCATTCCTCGTACACTCGCCTTGTAAAATATAACTTACAAGTGCCCGTTTCTCTTACAGAATTAACCGAGCCAGCCATTAGGATAATATATCGGTTACCAATGTGCGTCGAAAACTTAGGCAGAAAATAGTGAAGATATTTCATCAAAGGATAGTAGTGTCAAGTCACAAAAATAAACTTCCCAACAATGAACAATTACTCACAGTCAACGTGTGTCTAAAGAATGAAAAGAATCGATAATGAGTGTTATTCAGAAGAGAAAATAACAATTAAATTAAAATACGTTGTTAACCATGAATTTTAACAATCTCGACCCTGTTTTCAGAACATGAAGGTGACAATTACGCGTAACTTGTTTAACGAGGAGACTTTACGTCAATAATGACGAATTTAATTGGATTTCATTGCCGCGTGTTGAATTGGGCTGAATTATTTTGAGTCTTTAATCACTCGCTAGCTACTTCTACATTTACGAGGGCATAAAAGGGATCTTCGTGCGTAACGTTTAATATTTATGTCCTTCCCACACAGCGCTCTTACTTCTTCACTAATGAGACTATGTTTTATGGTAATAACCGTCAACAAAGGGAAATGCGAATCCTTACGAATTGGATGGCTTTCAAACTATGGCTTTATTTAACACATCAATGAGGGGATAGTTGCAACTTGGGAAGTCAAGTAGAAACAATACTGTTTTATGTCATATCATTGCTTGTACATTTTGTTGTGATTTAATGGTGCTACAATTAATGTTACGGTATTTGATAATAGACTACAGACATTGAGGAAGGAAGTTATGTTTATGACTAACTATCCTATTATGAAATTATAGTTTGCAAAATACTCTGCTGTCTCAAGATGTGATAATGTCCATTTGCATCGTAAATTTAAACTTTACAAATTGTAATATAAACATATTCATATGCAGGAAGATTCACTAAGTTCTCCCCCGGATTATGGACGTAATTCTTGAGGTTATTTGGAACAAAAAATGTTAATAAATTAATTAGATCACATTCATAATTACGGAGTTACGGTAATTTGAAAACTGCAGAAAAAATATTTCAGGATTTCACTAACAAAAATGCAAATAATAATTAAAGTAGAAACAAATGATTGTTTGTGCATCACTCTCTTTCATTTTGAGTGAATTTAAATCACATTTTCGAAAATTCCTCACTGAATCTCAAGACAACGGCCCGCACGGATGTGAATCGCGCGTGTAGCATTTCGTAGCTACACACGTTTGTTCCTTATTGTCGTCGCGGCATCCAGAATGCATTGAAGGTACTCTTCGTATGTTTATTCCTCAACCTAATACACAATGTCTTTCATCCACCCCCAGATGTGACTATCAACAACGTGGATGTAGTTATGGCAACGAACATGCCTAATACGTAAACAAAACAGAAATATAAATTGAAGAATTTACCTCCGTATCAGCAACGCTCGTGGTCAAAACCGCACTGTAGACAAGCTGAAAGAAGAATACAAAATAAACAATAAATTAATATAATCAATAAAATAGCACAGATTACAAAAACAAGAGCCTATATGATAAAAGGCAATCACTATTGAAAAAGTTTATTACCAATATTCAGAAATATATCAAACTAATATCAAGAAATTATTTATCTAATCCTATGTTAAGTTCTCTTAAAATTTCTATAATTTTTCAGTTTAAATTTAATCATAGGCTACTTATGTTAATTAAAACAGGGTACTGAGAAATTAATTTGTTGCATCGTTTTAAGCCACAGTTGAAGCCATGTTTCATACCAGCAGCCGTTAAACTGTAAGATTCTGTGAAATGAAATAATATTATGTTTCTTCTCGTATTATAATTGAATCGGTCGGAGCTGAATGGCATTAAGTAAATTTTTACAACTTTTCAGAAGAAGGAAAAAAAAAACAAAAAACAAAATACCGTGAAGAAAACCAAGTACATTTATTGAATGTTTACTCGTATGTTAAGGTGTAGAATAATTCCCTAGCCTATGTGTGCCACAATAGGAAGACAAATTCAATGACGCATACACTTTAAAAAATTATTTAGAGAAACTGATTTAATGCAGTTTAGATCCGTTGTTACTACTTGCACTTCATAAATGCTTTACATATTTAAATATTAGCCTACATGATATTTTAGTTATATTTATTTGTGACACAAATACCACCTACATTCAATGAAAAGATTGTTATAAATTACAACCTCTCTTATGACATAGAAAAATACAAGCAAAATAGAGTACAGTAGGGTAAAACATACAAAGCTACTTATGACAGGTGAACTTACAAGAATTCCTCTTTATTTTATGTTGCTGGGCATTTCAAAATTGAATGGATATAAAAATAACGTCATCTCTTATAATACAGCAAAACAATCGTACAAGCTAAATAGAGTAAAAAACACAAAGTCACTTATAACTCGTATTACATTGAAATATTGATATTATAATGCTGTGAAATTGGTAGGAATCGGAAAGCAGCAGCTTGGCTGCTTCTTCGACCTTGAATGGTGAGACGCGGAAAGGCAGGAATTCAATGAATCAGTGTTTTCCTTGTCCATTCATGTTATCAGTAGCAACAGTTTCTTATACAAGGAGAAAGCTGAATTAATTTTTTCATGAGCCTATCGATAGGCTTTGCTTAAATAGTTCATAATGCTAAATAAAGAAAATGTCAAATTTTGTCTTAATGCCTTTCAGCTCCGACCGATTCAATTATGCCAATATGTGTTGAAAGTTTTCTTGTTCTTATGAAATAAAGTTAATAATGTAGGCTATATTTCTATATCTACTCCAACTTGAAATCTCCTCCAATGGGGATAGGTTTCCGACCTCCTCCGACTTCACATTCATTTCTTTCAGTTTTTTTCGGATCACATTTACCGGAAAGTTTACATATTATTATATTTTTCAATGACAGTAACTTCACATTACGTGTCATTCATTTCAGTATCCCACTCTAGGAGGGACTCGATATAATTGTAGAATTTTTGATGCGGAGCGTTGACCTTTATGCGGCATGGGACGTAATTCACAGCGTACTAGTGTAATGCTTGTGATGATTAAAGGTGTAATGCCGGAAGGAGAAACGGGAGTAGCCCCCGAAAACCTATTAAACCTATTAAAAACACAAGGCCCCTGTCCTCTACAAGTTTCACATGGCCTCGCAGGGATTCGAATCCAATTTACAAGCTCTAGCCCTTCCGTTAAATATGTTCCCGGGAGGTCCACATAACAACAAGAATTCTGGAAATATTTCATCTTCTATTAATTCTAAATGTTATCTTCATTTCTCTTTATCTTCATTTCATTTATTTACTACTGAGTATAGCCTACATGTATTTAGTTCTCTAAATGTTGTTATATTTACTTATACAAATTATATTTAAACGTACAGAGTTTATTTCAGGTATATGATTTTTTGATATTTTAAAACGATGGATACATTTTCAGACGTAGGATTAGTTTACAACTACAATCAATTACTTATTTTAGAATTATTTTATATTTAAACAGTTTTTCATCACAGGTCAATCTTGCGGGCACAGCTGAGTTTTCCGGGGTGATTGTACCTTGCGAATGCTTGAATAAGACAGAAGTTGACTTTGTGTACAGCTTGTTTTACCACCGTCAGCTAATTGGGACGTGAGTTAGATGTGCAACTGCAGGACGCTGATGGGCGGGGTGGGCCCCGCTGGGCGGAGGTTCGACCCACATATTACGCACAACAAAAACCGGTTCGCATCTCCTTGTGGCTGAAAAATCCTCCAAACAATTCAACAACTTCCACCATCATAGGGGTCACCAAAAGCTTTCTAACAATCATTCTCTAATTACAAACTGACAGGTGGATGTGTGAAGATTACAAGTGCTTCATTGGTTCCGCATTGCAAGACAATGGACGACAGAATGTTATCTAAACTAATGAAGACTGAGTTGCTTCTCCATGAGGCGAAAAATGGTTAAACTTTTCTTGAGAAGAGTTTTCCTGAACAAATTCTGTGATCACTGATCAGTTTCCAATAATCATTTCATAAACATCTTGATTACACAACTTCTAACACTATATAGCTTAGAAAGAGTCTATAATTTATGCTGTTCACTTTCACATGTTAATTTTGAACTACGTTTATAAACCTATTTCACAATTAAGATGTGAAAGTGATTACCATAAATTAAACTTTATTCCTATACCATTTCATTTTTTTGAGTATGGCAATAATTCAGTCAAATGACGGTTTGCTGATAATTCATTGACGAAATACTCTTTTTTCTGGCGTATCGCTAATAAATAATAATAATAATAATAATAATAATAATAATAATAATAATAATAATAATAACAATAATAATAATAATAATAATAATAATAATATTGTAACTATATTACATTTATACTTCCTTACTTATATATGGCTTTTAGAGAACCCGGAGATTCATTGCCGCCCTCACATGAGTCCGCCGCAGGCCCCTATCCTGAACAAGATTAATTCAGTGCCTAGCGTCATACTCCACTTCTCTGAAATTTGTTTTAATAATATCGTCCCATCTAAACGATATTTCATACAAGTTGAGAAGATGCGAAGGCATTTCTTTCCCCTTCTATTTGCCCTGAGTCCGTCAGTAACAGACTGGTAGCTGTTACCTCTTATACCTGCACCCCCCAAGCTGTACACACTAGCAAATAAAATATTAAATAAAGTATATAAGTGGATATAAATACAGTGTCACAGATGTTTGACAATTACATGTTAGAATATATTTTTGTGTAGTTCTTACAATATTTTCACCTAATAATTAATTACATTTAGAAATGTTAGTTTGTATTGTGAAGTCAGAGGGAGCGATACAGTGCAGACTGTTCCATTGTGTATGCTGTAGTTTAACAACTAGTGGTGGAGAAAACATTTATCTTATGCTGTCAGTAGCTTTTTAATGTGCCAGTTGATATAAACAGCAATAAAATTCAATATGAACGCTTAGAACGACTTTAGAAATACTGTATATAGCACCGGTAAACACTTTCAGAAATAAAATTTGTCACTATATTGAAAGTGAATTAGTCGAACGTTTGTGAGTGTGAGTAGAGGGGAAAGTCTATCAACCAAACTGAAATGTGGTTTACGTCTCGGCCTCCCCAAAGGTATTTTTCCCTCAGGTCTCCCAACTAACACTCATGGGTACATCCATATGTACTAGTGTCCGGCAATATTCGAACATGAGAGAGGCAACTAAGACATTAAAACTGCGTTTTATTTCATATCAAAAACTAATCGCAAGATGTGTGTTGAAATCCTTAAGCGGTTAAAACATGAAGGGATGAAAGCGGAGGACAGTGAATGTTTTATAACAAGGTCGAAGAAACATGACAGGCCTCCTTCTGCAGAGCGAACAACGGCGAATATGGAACTTCGCCGTACTCGACAAACTTGAACCGAACATAATGCTTGTCATGCACGATGCTAATACTACTACGTGTCCTGCCCATCTTAAACGTCTGGATTTAATGTTTCTAATTATGTTGGGTGAAGAATACAATGCGTGCAGTTCTGCGATCTCCTGTAACTTCATCCCAAGCTGGAGAACCATCCCTTATCGGCTGTCCGCGACTGCTTATTCAATACGTTCGCAGCTACCCTTCATATCTGGAAACAGTCTCCTCTATCCACAACCACAGGACGCGCCATGCCATGGTGACAGGAACCCACAATACATGGATATTATATTTATGCTAAAAGAAAAACATTCTATTTGTGCAAACATCTATGAAACTGCAATGGCTTATTTTTGCAAGACAAAAACATTTGTTTTCAGAAAAATAGGATTTTGCGTTCCTTACATTTCAAAACATTATAGCAGCAATTCGCACTACTCATGTTGAAACATGTCATGGAGAAAAACGTAGACTTTCCGAGTGCAGCACCGGTATCTGCTAACTTACTTCATCAGTCATAAAACGAGTGACGAAAATAATTCATAATAGTTCTTTTTTACTAAAGGTATAATTCAGAATTGAAGCATTGGGCCGGATAAGGCTCTATATAATTTTTTTGTTGCTGTCTTTATAGCGACATGCATTATATAAATACATACAAACACTACGCTACATTACATTACATTACTGTTCTGCCAAATGGTAGGTCTTTCACTGCAAACCAAGCATTCTCCAATTTTCTGCCTTCCCCTTTAACTCCGCATATAATCCATATATCTTAATGTCGTCTGTCATCTGATATATTCTTCTACCCTGAACTCTTCTCCTGTTCATCATTACTTCTTTGCATCCTTCAGTAGGCAGTTTCTTCTCAACCAGTAATTCAACCAATTTCTTTTTCTCTCCCTGATCAGTTTCAGCATCACTGTTTCTTCATCCATTCTTTAAAACATAGCTTTGTTTCTATTCTCTCTATATATTAAGTTTAAAAATAATCTCAATAGTTGCAAGCATAACATCGTGTTCTGGATGCTGTAAGACGGAAACGTTCATTGGAATAAAGGTCTATGGTACAGTCACACAATAAAGCACGTAGTCATTAACCCTATAACTATCTTCAGAGCTGCATTGTGTACTATCTAATGTAGAGAATATATAGTCTTTAGACGCAAATGTTGATTCCTTTGGTGTAAACATAAACACAAAAAGGGGAGTCATTTCAGATTTTTTCCTTGAAGGGTACGCCGCGTTTTTTTTTTTATAGAATACCTTTTAGGGCATATCGTGTGGCATACTCCCTCCCTATTTCCCGAGAAATGAAATAATATGTTTCATTATTAGACTGCGGTAAACTGGACTACACAAAATTTAAACCACAATTTCAATTGTACTGAATATATTTTTAAGTTAATTATTTGTTCTCCACTTCTTAAGTATATTTATTATTATTTTGAATCACTAATAAGGCCGTTGTCTACCGCTGTGGAGTAACGTTTAGCATGCCTGACCGTGAAACAAGTCAGCCCGAGTTCAAATCCTGGTTGGGACATGGTACCTGGTTGAGGTTTTTTTTTTTTTTTTTTTTTTTTTCCCATTAAGAGCAAATGCTGGGTCACTTTTGAGCGCTACACCCTGGACTCATTTCGTCGGCGTTATCACTTTCATCTCACTCAGATGATAGATATCTACAGCAATTGTTAAAGGGTAGTAAAGTAACCTATTAAAACTGACGACTCTGTTAGCACATCTTGATTTATATTAATAATAATTAATATATTATATCTAAATAAGGAATTACGTATCCGAAGATTATGAATGTGCATGAAACGAGAGTATGATGGATTGCAGGTGGGGAGAGAAGGATGTGACCTAGTTTAATTTACTGACCGTTATGAAGGAAAAGTATCGTGACATCTGCTTTTGAGAAGTGGGGTACATACGAAAGCGAACATATAATTCATCACACAGATTACGGTTAACGTTGAGATAATGCGCAAGGTCAAGGCAATCCGCCCAGAATTGAGTGATTCATGGATGCAGGTGTTATGCAACTATGGAGTAGTCTTCAACAGGCATCATTCATAGACAAAATAAGCGTAGGACTTTCAAGTGATTATGTAAATAACGATGGTTTTGTTGCAGACAGGAAGAGTGAAACAGTTACAAGCAAGAAGTAATGGATACATTATGGGGTTATTTCACGTGCCGCAAATCTACGACACATTGCTATTTATGCAAGCCATCGCAACATTAACATAGCCTCAAATCACCTTCAGGAAGCCTTAAACATCATATGCCCTTGGACTGAAAATTGGCGCATCGCATTGAACTACAATAAATGCGAAGCAATGATATTTACTTTGTGTCGTCCTGCTAATCCTCCTTGCATAGATCTTTCAACCAACGTGCTACCATGGAAACCAAAGGATGAAACTGTAATATTAATATACGTTACAAGAGCGGTATGTTGACGTTTTCATGTTCGAGGAAAAGATTGAAAAAGCGAAACGTAGTTGAGCTTTTTTAATTTCCGAGAACATGAAAACAAACATACCGCTCGTGTATCGTACATTATTTTGTGCGAAGATCGTTTATTACATACCTGAAAGACGAATTTCTAATTAGTTGCAATGAAATCTCCATCTTGGTTTCTGTTTAATGACGCCAACTTCGAAACACCAAAATATCTTTCTTCAACATTGTTGCTGTAAAATGTTTTCTGTGTTTACTATACTCCAGCAGGCCGTGATATACGTCTGTCTTTTTTTTCCCCCAGTCTATAAATGCGAACTTAAATAAACGGTAAGGTTATGTAATGATTTATTTTTCATTTTAATATTTTAACAATATTATTTATATAACATATTGCAGTAATAACATTGGCATCTGGAATCTCGTTGATTTTTTCACGGCTTCCTTAATGTTACTTGTATCAGGAATGCAATAAGTTTCGTGGAGTAGTAGACTTTACTTAATTTTTGCAAATATTTAAAAACAATAATTAACATTGCAATTTAGGTGAAATTGCAGTGGTAAGTTTCCAATTTATAATTATTACTATGTTAAACGTCTCTAAAAATAATATGTTAAAAGCCTAAAGTAGTAAAATGAATGTCGCGCTTAAGCGGTAAGAAGAGGGAAATTGTTATGTGTGTTACGTTGGGAATACTGAATGTGGTATTTCACACTTACCGCGTATTGGTTCTGTGCGGAAAACAAGCAAATACGCACGATCTCGCACAAAATATCTTGGAGTGCACTTAGATCGCCGTTTATAATGGAAACATCACATCAACAACAAACTTAAATTGGCCTACTCAAGACTCACTAAATTATATTCTGCTCCTCAACAAGTAATCATCTCTAAAGCTACAAAATTGCATGCTACTTTACACATATCTATTACGACCTATACTGCTTTACGCCTGTCCTGTCTGGGTAGGAGCTGCAATAAGTGAAATTAAAGACATCCAGTTATTTAAAAATAAAGTCCTACGAATTTCACTCAATACTCCTTGGTTTGTCCGTAACAGCCAAATACAGAGAGAAACTGGTATTCACACAATCAAACAGTTTATTCATTCGCAAGCTAAGAAGTTCTATAACAACCTATAATGTGTTCCAGGCGCCATCCACTGCTCTCTCGGAAGGAAGTCCACATTTCCCACAAGAATCAAGAGCCGATTTCCAATAGACCTCATATTATAATCAAAATTTATCATCACACCACCCTAAGTATACAATTATTTATTAACAATTATTTTTGTTCATTCAGGAGCCCAATCTAGGCTTCCCCCAATTCAGTGTCATGTATTGTATATATTTTTTATTTAGAAATAATCTGTATAGCGCTAAATGCGCTGAACGATCAATAAATTGTTAAAAAAAAAATCTACGACACGGACCTACATCTCCGTCCTTAGCTTAAAAGGCAGGCTTGCAAAAGAGGGCGCCAATTGTGTCCTTCCACCCCGCGTCATTGACTTGCTAGGGGAGGGGATTTGTATTCAGTGTCTGTGTTATGTGATTACGTAATAATAATAATAATAATAATAATAAAAATTTTATTTTACCTGGCAAATTTAAGCCCTTAAGGCCTTCTCTTACACTCAACCAGATCTACAACCGTGCATAAATACGGGTCACAGAGACTCACTCAACGCTTTGGACTCTGGACGGGGAACCAATGCTTTCCTCATGCTTTCCACCCCTCTCTCGCCAGTTCTGCATTCCTGCTAAAAGGCGTATCTCATTTTTTTGTTTTTTTACCATTGTAATGTTTAATGGTCCCTCTAACTTTTTTCCTAAGCATAATGGTCGTAATTTATTTAGAAAGTGAGGAAAAACACTAACGAATTGTGACGTATCTCAAAATTTTATAGGAATTCTAAGCGAACGAGCAGTATCGCGATTTTCTTAGCAATAACGTCGTAACTTTGAATTGAGACTGTTCTGGCATGGAGAGCGCAGCTCTTTCCCTAACACAATTGACTTGGTTATGAATTATATTTTGTCTACTTAACAAACAAATAAACAAACAATGAGTTGTACTGTCAATGCAAAGAATGGGCAATAAACTGCATAATTTTAAGATTTTGCTGAAGCTGTAAAAAATCCTCCTCACACTGAGGTATTTGCAATGGACAATCATAATATATCGCAGGAAGAGTTTAATGAATTTTTCATTGACTCCGTGGACAATTACATGCTGTAATCAACGATATTCTATCACAGATGGCTTTATAGTTTGAATCTAATGGTTTATTGCTTAATCAAAAAAAGACTATAAACATAACTTTTAGCCTACATCATGTAATAAAAAAGGACAACATACAAAATTATACCAAATTCCTAGTACTTTTTATAGACTCCAGTTTAACATCGGAAAAACATATCGAATAAATAAATAAATAAATAAATAAATAAATAAATAAATAAATATATATATATATGCACAAAGTTATCAAGAGTTATACTTATTTACAAATGGCTTTTAAGGAACCCGAAGGTTCATTGCCGCCCTCACATAAGCCCGCCAGCGGTCCCTATCCTGTGCAAGATTAATCCAGTCTTTATCATCATATCCCACCTCCCTCAAATCCATTTTAATATTATCCTCCCATCTACGTCTCGGCCTCCCCAAAGGTCTTTTTCCCGCCGGTCTCCCAACTAACACTCTATATGCATTTCTGGATTCGCCCATACGTGCTACATGCCCTGCCCATCTCAAACGTCTGGATTTAATGTTCCTAATTATGTCAGGTGAAGAATACAATGCGTGCAGTTCTGCGTTGTGTAACTTTCTCCATTCTCCTGTAACTTCATCCCGCTTAGCCCCAAATATTTTCCTAAACACCTTATTCTCAAACACCCTTAACCTATGTTCCTCTCTCAGAGTGAGAGTCCAAGTTTCACAACCATACAGAATGACCGGTAATATAACTGTTTTATAAATTCTAACTTTCAGATTTTTTGACAGCAGACTAGATGATAAAAGCTTCTCAAGAATTATATACTTATTAAAAAAATTAGTGATTTGCGTTTCTCAAAATTATTAAAGATGTGCCCACTTTTCGTTCTTTCAGCCGATAATTCGGTATGCCTTAATTTTCTGGAGAAATGGTAGCAAAATTGGGAGTGTCTTCATTTTGCAAAAGAAAACCTTTAGAATTCTATGTTAATCAAACTATCTTGAACATTGTCGACCACTTTTCAAACAATCACAGATATTAACCTAGTCCTTTATACTCGACAAAATATAGACAATTACTCATTAGTAGCCAATATACATGATCATGAAATTAGAAATAGTGAACAAATTAGTATTCCATACCTTAGATTACATAAAACTAGTACAAACTCTTCTGTCATGGGGATGAAATTATGTAATAAGTTTCCCAGTCAATATTTTAAGTTACCAACCAATATTTTCAAAACTAGATTTTATAATTGGCTTTTAATTAATATTTTCTACTCTGTAGATGAGTTTCTTAACATAAATTCATATTAAATTGTTTTCTAATAAATAGTTATTTACACTTAGTTACAAACAATACATTAAGAGTGAAGTATTTTCATTAATTTTTAGAGTTTTAAAATGTGTTGTGTTTTCATTCTAATTGTATTTGTGATGAAGTCTATCACTGTATGTTTAATGGTTTAATAAATTGAATTGAATTAAGAGAAAGGAGTCATTCCACGTCAAATCGCACAAATTTAGCCTGGAATTGACTTTCATGTCTCCGATTTAGATAAAACAAATTTTACACATTCTATGGATTGAAAAAATAAATACGGGTTTTATTATTGTTGTCTATATCGATTATTGTAGTAGATATGTGTTATCAAAAATTCTGAAATAGGTCGCGCATAATTATTGTTAAACGTGATTATCTCCACTAATAATCATCACAGAGATTTTCTCTTTGTCTCAATTTGAAGGTGACAGTACACACTTTATTCTTCGCATAATAATATAAAAATATAAGTTTGTTAATTTTGTTTTAAAAAACATTTAAATGTATAAAAATATGTTTTAATGGCATCGACTTCCTTTAAAATTACAGAAAAAAATCCTTAAATGCCTTGAAATTATTTTAACCGCCCTTAAAAAAATCATAACTCTACTTCGAGCCGTTGAAGAATAATTAAATGACTCACCAAGCTGCGCGTCTTGAGGTCGCGGGCTGCATAAGTACTGTTGCAAGTTGATGTGCAGGTGCAGCTCAGGATGAGAGTCGTGTGACCACTTTACACTGCTCCACGGTCAGAATATCACTCTTTTACGTAATTTACATAACACAGTACTGTATTTAAATATTGTGTTTGTAAAATATACACTTGTGAAAATAACTACAGTTTACATAACACTTATAGTCTGGACTTTTAAAACTAATCAACTACAACCAATATCAATTATATTTAATGTCCACCACTTTGCTTCTTAAATTTTACTGTAGGACCAACTTTCAAAAATGGTTAATATTTGTATTTTGAGATTTCTGTCGTCTGTTTCATGGAAGGAGTCTATCAGTTTCTGTATTATATCGGAATTATTTGAATTTTCAGCTAGTTGAGTCTTCTGTGCTATGAAATATTTTATGTTTAAGTGTATCTGTAACTTTCTGCATTTTTAGTTTTGGATATTTTTTTTAGATAATTTTCTCTTCTTTATTGGCGATTCTCCAATCGTCACTAAGCTCTCATTTAGTTTCTCTACGTCTACGTCTACGATACTGATTGAACTACCAGAAGATGAGATAGGGGTATCACTTTTCACACTTTCTATTACCACGTTCACATCACTAGTACCAGGCGCACACAATTCACTTACACTTTGTTCCTTAGGAAGTTTTGAAATTTTAACACTGCAACTTTTACACACTTTCAGATCAGATGACAAGTTTACGTCTTGCATTTTCAGCTTCACAAACTTTGCAGAGGTCACACGCATTAATATGTTATTTCTTTTTCTGTGATTAGGCAGTTTGAACGGATTAAAACAGTAAGTGTAACTTCGTTTTACCACGTCACTCAAGATTGCAGCAACACAACACACTTCTGATCTTACAGAGTCTCAACTGGATCGTTTGTTGATACAGAAACTGTTGGGGTTGCTGGAGGGCGCCTTGCAAGATATTAATACTCTTTCACACCCCTTCAACATGCTCACCTTACCAAGGTCCAAGGTCAGATTCTTGTCACTCGATACAGTATGCGTAGCACCACTGGCGTACCGCGAACACATCTTCAAAAAATTATTTTTAAAGTTATTTCTTACTCGAAATCAATCTGAAACCAACGTAATTCTATGTAAAATATAATAGATTGTTCCCATATTTTTTGTGTTTTTAAAGTAAGCTGTTATAAAAAAATATTAAGTTATGTTTAAAAAGTGACCCTCTAAAACAACCCCATTTGTATTTCAACTTATACTTAAATGAATTAATATAATAGTTCATTTCTTCCCATTTCAGATGGCACCAACACTCAACGTCTATTATGCATAGAATCTTAACAATGAGCATTTTCATACTGCGTCGTGGATGTATTTGTCATATAATTAAAAGAGTATAAATAGTAAAATTTTAAAGTATGATCCCAGAAAAAATTACAGACCTCTTATTTTGATCTGCACAACATATTTTAGAAGATTTAAGCAAATACTAAATGGTCACGTTTCGTATACAGGTGTTTGATTTGACATGCACACAACACAACACGATACCTACTTCGAAAGACTTAGGAATTATTGTTAGATAAATTAAAGGGAAACTGCTAAGTGTTGAAGGGACATTACGTGCTTTTAGAACTAGAGGTTATCTGTTTATTTACGTAAAGTAACACCTCACCACTAATAATGTATTATTCACTCTCGCTGCGGCTATCGCAGCTGTATGCTCCGGCGCGCGGTCTCACTCAATCCGACCCGAACACGCCATCAGTAAATTATTTGCACAGCGACTTCTGATTCGAATAGAGTTCTAAAACCAATGCAGTTCTACGTAAAACATTTCAAAGAATATAATGATATTTTTTCCCCTTTTTAGAAGTAAGTCCCTGATATATGAAAACGTATTTAAAAAATATAAACCCCTAAAAGGGGCCCATTTTATATTTTGATTGAACACTAAAAATTAGTATATAACACTGCAATTATTGCACTTTAAAATGATATAAATACGAAATTTCTACGATTTATAGAATCTTCAGTATAACCATTTTCATAATACGTTGCATCCAAATTTACGGAAAATGTAACATTTAATAAATGACTAAATAATTGTGTCAGCCCGAAAAAATTACACATGGGTTATTTAATTTCATGAATAGAATATATATAAAAAAATTGGAGCAAATATTAAGTTGTCATGTTTCGTAGGTGTTCGATTTGACATGGAATGACTCAAAGGCAGAAAATAAGAACGATTGAAGAATTCTGGCTTTGCAGTGAAAGACCTGCCATTTGGTAGAACACTATGTATATATTTAATGATAGACGACATTAAGATACAGGCCCTATAAATAATATGCGGAGACTAAGAGGAAGTAAGAAAATAGGAAACATTGGAGAATGCTGAGTTTGTAGTGAAAGACCTACCCTCGGGCAGAAAACTATAAATGAATGAATGTCATTACTTCTTGTTTAGATGTCATACTCTCATTCCCTTTTCATGCAGGTCTGTTGACAAATAAAATTAATCAAATGTAAATTATGAAAGGGCCTAACTCAGGGGAGTAATGAGTCTTATCTACTAATTAACTTCCCAGCAGTAATCTATTTACGAATGATTTAATTAGTTGAAAACAGACGCAGAGATACATTGTGACTGAACAATCCATCATCACGCGAGAAACAATAGACAGCCTGTGACAATGAAGGAAGACACATGAAAGTTGATGTACGTGTTTCATGATGCGTGTAAACTTGACGTGTAATTCGCTTTGAGTATGCTATAGGTCAGTGTAACTTCAACTTCCTTTTACAGTTTTAAACATCTAGTGTAAAACGTTCAATGGGAAAATATATTCTACATTAACAAACCACATTAAAATAAAATCCATTACTAGGCTAGAATTAAATTTTATGGGCTATATTTGTAAGAACGCTGCGGATAAAATTGCTTCAATTTCTGCTTAAAGAAGAGAAGTGATGAGGTGTATTCGATAATTGTTATGGAAATAATTTTATTTTTCTGGTGGCAAGTGGATATGTATTCCTTTTTCAGTATATTCTGGGCCTGTTTTCTTTTGAGATTGACTTCTTGTTATGCACACCATGTAGAATCACATTATTTCCGCAGTTGGCTGAACACTACGAGAAAGGATGTTCAGCGATAGAGAAACTTAATGGTCTGTACAACAACAACAACAACAACAATAATAATAATAATAATAATAATAATAATAATAATAATAATACAAGCAACCATTTTCTGGAACATTTTCATTTCCTTGCCTTTCTTGAAGATGGAGATATGTAGCTTCGAATCGTCTAATGTTTCAACATTATATCACAGTGCAGAAATTAAAAAAATATTCAACCACAACGAACGCCATGGAAAACTTATATTATATTTCACATACACTTTTCAAAACACCGTAATATTTTTAAAATACTATTACCGGGTAGTATCAGCAACAAGTCACGAAGCAAAATAATAACAAATGATTATACAAAACGGAATATTTTTCTCGTTTAGAATTATTGTATGTTATTTTAACAATAAAATACTTTCTACAATGAAATTATCAATTACAAACTTTAAGGTATTTTCATTAATAAATTTCACAAAATCCTGGGTCAAGCTCTAGCATTGCTTTCTTACGTATTCGACTGAAGTTATTTTTTATTAAGCAATACAAGAAAGGGAATCGGTGATAAATGACGGCTAGGAATGAAATATGCACTTTTAAAATTACAGTCTTGGGTAATATATGCTGTTTTAATTAAAAATCGTAAAATAAGTAAGCAAAAACGTTTTCCTGCGAAATAAGCATTTATAAGCACTAACAAACACAGTTAAAACAGCTTATCTAGGTGTGTCTTACGAAGTATAACCTTTCTGTTTACCTTTAAAAGTGTGGAAAAGAATATGAATATTGCTTAGAAATCAGGGATTTACTTATTATGCTCATACATCTAATTTCGTTGGGCGTGTGTTTAGACTACAATGTTTACATAAGTTATAGTCTTCACTGTTATCCATGGCAATCCAGTTACTTTAACGTGTCTCGCATATGGACAAAATACTGCTTGCAATTATTTTAAATATTTCAATCGGTTATTGTTGAAAGGAACTAAGTCCACTTTTTAAAGTTTTGAGATAATCGAAAAAAACTGTTCTGTGAATAATCTATCGAAGATTAAACCAAAATATATCGTTTTTTTTTATTATCTCAAAACTTTAAAAGTGGACTTAGTTCCTTTCAACAATAACCGATTCATTTGTAAATATTCTGAAATACATGCGCCGCTTGCCTTTACATACTATACGTTTCCTCGACCTATAGGTGATATTCTAGAGACTTCGTGTTGTTTACTGCTTTCACTGTCGATATTTACGCAACTATTACCAGGAATCCTTTTAATATTTAGTATTTTTAAAACAGATTCTTTCAACAGACTCCACATAACAGAAAACACTGCCCAAGTACAATTTCTTGCTTCAGTACATTGAAACTGCTCCACTTTGCATATTTATACTGCCTACTCGAAACAGTATAACATTAAATTGTCACCAAGTTATAGATATGTCTAAACAAAATTGCATTATACAAAGGCAGGTCACTTGAACTTTGAAACTGTTGATTTAACATCTGCCTGACTAATTGTACATCTTGTCGGACATGCACGTTCCGGTGACGTACATAATCATCACACTATAACATCAACGAGACAAGCTCAAAGCATGTAACAGTAGGTAGAATGCTTTATATCATATTACTGCTACATTACAACGTTCCTGGAATACACAATGTTGTGATATTATGTTTGTTGTGATTTAATACAGCATCTTCCTAATATCCTCATGCTGGTATACAATAAGCGTACAGTAAATTCTAAGTCTGGATAAGAGGTAACCCGATATCAATGTCTTGTAACAATGTATCTCCTGCTAATTGAGTGGCTCAGAGCACAAAATATAATGTAACTCCATCTAGAATATCTTCTGTGTAAAATGAGTATTTGTAAAATGTGAAATAAAAAATTAATAATATTGTGAAGAGTATTTATTCCCGTATATGATTTAATACACGCTTTATTTAATTTTAAAATGTATTTATTTCTTTTTGTGAACTACTTACTATCAACAAAAAAAAAAAAAACTTCAATATTAAAAATGAACTTGCTGGATTTGTTCTCCGAAGGGGTTCAATGCAGCAAGAGGACATTCATTACCTTAGTTGTATACAATTTCATTATTTTTCACCGTCAGTAATTTCATCATATTTTGACGGAAGTGTTGAAGAAAATGTTGGTAAATTCTGATACAGTATGCGCCAAAATAAACAATATTGAAATTATCGCTCATCTACTGTCCATGTTTCCCAAGCAACCATATATATATATATATATATATATATATATATATATATATATATATATATATATATATTTGAACTGGTAATGGAAATTACGGGAAAAGGCTGAACGGATTTTAATAAATGACCTCTCATTTTGAAGCTTGGAACCCAAAGTTTTTCGGAAAAATAGTAGTTTTCAGTGAAATGTCAATTTTCCTACATCATTTTCCTTTTTTCCAAAATTCATCTTTCGTCAGTTTTGAGAAATAATTTTATTGAATCACGGCCGACTTGATTGAATTTCAGAATGAAACACACACTACAATAAACAATAGGCTATTACACGAAGGCCATGACCTGCAGGATTGCCGACAACAAATTCCACAATTTGGGACATCTGGCCGAAATCTACGGCTGACCACTAGGATCCAGAATACAAAGCAGAGGTTAAATGAAAAATACAATATGATTGCGGAGAGAATATGGAACAATGATAAATTTAAAAATAAAGTACAATTTGAGTTCGGAGAAACATGAGATGAAAATACATTGAAGATTAAAGAGATGAAGTGAAAAAAAAAAATTACATAAATTATACAAGTGATTGTGTAATCTCTCAATACCATTAGACAAATTTTGTTAATGTCCTCATTAGAAAATTTAAGAGAAAGGAGAATGGTTTTGGTTAAGTTAAATGAAGTTCCCCTAGCGCCAAAAAGAAGTCCTTTCACTTCCCATGTATTAATATTCATTTTGTATCTCTCACTGAAGTGAGGAATACATGGGTTGTAAATAGACTTCTTTTCATTGTTAACGTTGTTGGCTTGTTGATCATCCTTCTCGAAACGGACAGTGGGGTCAAGAATGAGGCTTCTTTGATTCCGGCGATCGATGGCTATAATGTCTGCTCTTCTCGTTGACCCATTCTCAGCCAAGCAGTGCTCATTTCAATTTGTTATTAAAAACTGATTCTGCAGTGTATAATTTTTGAGTACAGCTGTGTATTGGATATTCAAATCTACGAAACTTAAGATGGTTTGATGACATTATTACCATTAGAAATTAAATATTATTATAGTTAATATCATGATGCATCTATTTTTCATTAATTGTACGTAATATTGATGCTATATTGATGACATGAGAGTGAAACGTTTTGACGTTATGTAAGTAAATGTAGAGAATATCTTAATTTAGATCTTCATTTCTATAATTTACTGGTGGCTGCTATATATAACTACAAAACTTAAGTAAGATAATAATATTGTTATTAAAAATCAAATATTTTTATACTTATTAACCCAGTGAGGTTGGGTCTTTTTCATATACTTAATGGCGGTGTAGTGTAAATATTGATATGTGTCATTGTCTTCAGTATTGGCTCGAGAGAGCGCAAAAATTACAGTTCCCGAGGAAAGATCAAAAGGTATTACTTACTGATAAAATAAGAGGCCTAGAAAATTTTGTAGTCTCCAGATCATTTCAGCAAGATCTCTAAGTAGAATAAAATGATTTTACGCTCTACATTTCAAGTTCTACATGCAGCAGCTATACGAAAATGCTATTGTTCGAAAGCTTAGTAAACCTGACATTTTTTTTAACTTTTGTCTACAATCCACAATAACCTGAAATAGCTACTGCTATCGTCCTGACATTGATACTTGCGTTTTCGCGTTGAAACTCAAAAACTGAAGTTGGATAGGTTCAAGAAAAAGTATTTGGCCTAAAAAATCCATTCAGAGGGAGTATGTTTCATTATTATGGAAGCAAATAACTATCAAAAGACAAGTATTCTTCATTGAAAATAAATCTGAAAAGTTATTATTTGAACGTTTAACGAACTTAGTTTGCAGCAGCATTTGCTGCACAAGCCACTAGTTTATTTTGTAATGGTAGTTTAAAATATTACCGGTACTGTATATTTAGTGTCGGAGAGTGCTGCAATTACATTGCGTAACAAAATTTTAACTTTTATTTTGCGCTGGGCATGTGATACATGTTTTCTATATAATTTGAACCTCCTAAATGCGAATACGAGAATAAAACAGTTGTCGGTTACGGTTTTTGAGAAATTTTCGAATTTACATCTATTCAAAATACTGCTTTATACAAAAACAACAAAGTTAAAGATTCAAAATTATAGCTTTCCTTTTCTCCATTTTCTTTTGTACTGGGCATCAGATACATCACGAGCATCTAACAATAATCTACTAGCATACTGATACTCCACTGTTCTTGGTATCTTTTTTTCCATAGTTGAAATTTCTAGATGAAAGCACTCACCATGCTCATCACTGAAACCGCCACAATTCTCGGGGAAAAAGTCAAGATGAGAGTGAAGGAAGTAAATTTTCAGGGACATTTTACAACCCATAGTTTCATACGCCAACAGTAAATTTTGCACTAGTTCTTCATAGTTCTCACTTCTACGGTTACCCAGAAAATTTAATACAACCTCCTTGAATGCAATCCAGGCGGCTCTCTTTTTTCCTTCCAACAAACATTCGAGTGATTGACCATCATTATTTCTCTAATTTGTGGTCCATTGAAAACTCCCTCTTTTATTTTCGAGTCACTAATAGTAGAAGATTTTTCTTGGATATGTTTAAATACTTCAGTTTCATGATTCATCCCTTTAACAAAATTCTTCATTAACCCTAACTGAATGTGTAAAGGGGGTAAAATTACTTTACTTTGAGGTACAAAGGGTTGGTGTATATTATTTTCCTTCCCTGACTCTAGTGAGTGTTGTGTTAGCCATACTTTCAACAGAGTTCTCTAAAATGTAAAATGGAGTATGTGCAATGTGACTATACTAAAACATTGCAACAGGAAATAAACTGTAGTTTGAACATCTTTTTTTAGCAATTCAAATACAAAAAGTGACCTTTCCAACTTAAAAAATCGTATGTAAGTATATTAATAATAACGCACAATAAGCATAATAGACTGCAGTGATAGCCTTCGAACCTCACGCCGTACAAAACAAAAAACAATGTTCCCTTTAGGAGTTAAGAGGGCACTTGTGGAGCATGATGTTGAAGCTCCATGCTTTCATTGCTTGACTTGGTTTTTCGAGGTCAAAACACAGGACTCATCCATACGCTTAGGTATTCATTTGCACATTGTGCGTCCTATAAATGCGAAGAATGTTCAAATTCGACTGATGGCATTGGTGATATAACGTTGGTGGAATGCTACAGTGAAACAAGAGTACCCCGAGAAAGACCTGTACAGCGCCTACATCGTTCAGCACAAATTCCATCATGACCTGAACGATATTAGAAGTTGATTCGCCACCAGCTCGGAACTTTCTAACCCGTAGCCCGTTGCTAAAAAATTGAACTATCCGGCCACTATTTTATGTGACATTTACTAAATTTCATTAGGTCTATTTCGCTAGATCAGCGCATATGAAGAACAGATAGACGAATTAACCAAATCGATTTATTCGTCATCAGGGATACTCAAAAGCAGCCTACATTTCTGGAAAAATTTCGAAATCATATTTTTGTAGCACCACAGTAATTTATCTCTATATTTCGAATTGTATAAAAGTTTAAGAAACAACAAAAAAGAACTAACTAAGAAAACGCGAAAAGTGAAGAAGACGAATAGAATATGAACTAACAAATGAACGATTTTATGAGTAAACTACCGATTATCAAAGGACGAAATGAGGAAAGAATCAAATGAACAAAGGATCAAATAAACAAAGGAAATGTTAAATGTTATGTCTTATTTAACGACGCTCGCAACTGCAGAGGTTCTATCAGCGTCGCCGGATGTGCCGGAATTTTGTCCCGCAGGGGTTCTTTTACATGCCAGTAAATCTACTGACATGAGCCTGTCGCATTTAAGCACACTTAAATGTCATCGACCTGGCCCGGGATCGAACCCGCAACCTTGGGCACAGAAGGCCAGCGCTATACCAACTCGCCAACCAGGTCGACTAAACAAAGGATGAAATATGAGTAAGTAAAGGATGAAATGAGCAAAGGATGAAATGAACAAAGGATAAAGTGAACAAAGGATGAAATGAGCAAAGATTAAATATGAGTAAGTAAAGGATGAAATGAGCAAAGGATCAAATGAGCAAAGGATCAAATGAGCAAAGGATCAAATGAGCAAAGGATCAAATGAACAAAGGATGAATTGAATAAAGATCAAATATGAGTAAGTAAAGGATGAAATGAGCACAGAACCAAATGAACAAAGGATAAAGTGAACAAAGAATGAAATACGAGTAAGCAAAGGATAAAATTAACAAAGTTTGAAAGAAGCAAAGAATGAAATGAGCAAAAGATCAAATAAGGGACACGTACAGTACAAGGTCGCAAACGAACAAGGAAATAAATGAACAACGGAACAATGTAACAAATGAACAAAAAGGCAAACAAACGATGAAATAAAGGAACAAATAAATAAAGGAAGAAGAAAGCACTGGGACATAGAAACAAAGATAAAATAACAAGAAAACAAAGCAACTAGGAAACTTAAGAATCATGAAAAAAAGGAACCACAAAACAAAGATATAAGAAAACAAAGGAGAAACACAGGAACAAGGAAACAACAGAACAGTGAATAAAAGGAACAATGAATCAATGGCACAAGGGAACAAAAAAATCAGGAAACAATGAAACAAAGGAAGAAAGAACAAGAAAATAAAGAAACAAGGAAACAAAGGAGTCAGAGAACAACGGTTCAAGGAAACACTGGAACAAAGAAATAAAGAAAGAGTGCAACATAAAATCTAGGGGGGGAAAAAGTAGCAAAGGAAATAGAAAACGAGAAGTCAATGGAACTAAAAGCAAAGGATTAAAAAAGGAAGAAACAGGCAATCAAAGAAAGAAGAAAGCAAAGGAACAAAAAACAAAGAAGAATGAAACAAAAGAAGAAGAAAACAAGACGATCAAAGAAAAAAGACGTAAAAAGAAACAAGGCGAACAAAGAAACAAGACGAACAATGGAACAAGAGAAATAAAAATACAATCCGAATAAAGGGACAAGACGAAAAAAGAGAAAGACGATCAAGGAAACAAGACGATTAAGGAGATAAGACGAATAAAGAAACAAGAACGAAGAAACGAGATGGATGAAGAAACGCAACGAACAACGAAACACAAGGAACAAAGAAAAACAACGAACAAAGAAACACAACGAACAAAGAAACACAACGAACAAAGAAACACAACGAAGAAAGAAACAAGAAACACAACGAACAAAGAGAAACAACGAACAGAGAAACACAATGAACAAAGAAACACAACGAACAAAGAAAACAACGAACAAAGAAAAACGAACAAAGAAAAACAACGAACAAAGAAACACAACGAGCAAAGAAAAAACGGAGAAGGAACAAAGGAAAAAAAGAAACAATCAGACCAAAAAAACTAAAGAAAGAAGAATCAATCTGCGGAAAAGTTACAAATTAAACGAATATAGAAATTAACAAGAGAATTTTCGTAAGGCAAGTGCAATAAGGAGAGAGGATGGTACTTTTTAAAATTTTTGTACTATTTGGTGTAAAATATTAATTTTTTGTATGTAGAGAGCTCACAGCTGTGGCAACTCAGCCAAATAAAAATATTTTGAAAAAAAAAATTGGGGGCCCAAATTTGAAAAAAATATACCCAATGCAGGACTGTATTAAAACCGATATATCTAAACCGTTTTTAAAGATAGATTCAAACAACTTTTTGCAATATATTTGCAAAAGAATATTCTACAAACTGTCTGTAACAGAATTTTGATATTAGTCCCTACGTTTGTAAAATAAACAATTAAAATTTAATAACAATTTTCTGATTTCCTTTCTTGCAAACAAGCGGACGTATTTTTAAAATGAAATCAATTAACAAAATTCTGTTACAGAGAAAATTTTCCTAATAGTCTAAAGAATGTGTGTTCTAAATTGCATGCATGTATCTTTAACAGTTCAGAAATTATATCCATTTTTGTCTGGCAATGTAGCAAAAAAATGAAGTTACTGGAAACCGATAAAAGCGGGCGTGTGATTTAAAAATCCATAGCGCAGGAAGTTTAAAAATGACGTCTCAACATCCGATAAGGGCACAAATAACCACAAAATATTATGCAATGCATTCCATATATATCAAAGGGTATTTTAGAGAACACTTTTTTTTATTTAATTTACCGGAAACAACAATAAAAGTGGGCGAGTGATTTAAAAATCCATAACGCAGGAAGCTTAAAAATGGCGACTCAACATCCGATAAGGGCACAAATACCCACAAAATGTTGTGCTATGCATTCCACACATATCACAGAGTATTTTAAAGAATTTTTTTGTTTTTTGAAAATTTACTCATTTTTCACCAAAAAATACCATCCTCTCCCCTTAATGAACAATGAATGAATTAATTAAAAAAAAATGATCGGTCAAAGGAACGAAGCGGAAAGAAATGTAGAACAGAGATTTCAATAAAATTACAATAATCCATTATTGAACATAGTTAAATTAAACTGTAATAGAAAACCTATCCCATAAATTATTATCTTTTTCACCACAAACTTTTCTTAACTTCAGACACGAATCTCTTGTCAGAAACTATCAACATGATTCGGATCTTTATTCTTGAGTTACAAAACCATAGCAACTCACCTTAAAAATGCATGAATATAATTCTAACTTACCGCGCTTTTGTGGTGGAAAATTACTAGTTACTTGTTGAAATGTTCGCTGGAGTTATGATTGACGGTACACGGCAAGCCTTTTCATTTCATTTAAGGTCTCATTGTTTTAGGAGAAGTTTAAAATTCTGATGGCCCGCACGGAATCGTGTAACTTCAAAGTGGAGTTGATATTAAAGCCTTGTTGAAAAACTGTTATTCACCCATGATGACCAGATTCTGCAAACTTTACAGTGAAAGGCATTGCATGCGTATAATTGATTATACAGTGGAGAAAAAAGAAAGGTCTTTGTGAATGATTAAAGATTTGAAACTCCTACTTTTCCTTTGAGTTTATCAGTTATTCTTTTGCAAGTTCAAATCAAATACGGCTTGCCATTAAGTATGTTGCTGAAAGAGAGGCGATTGGTTAAAATATTTACAACGGCATGAAGTTCAGTGAAATGAGCAAAAGGTAAATTGGCAGATTTAACGAATTCTTTTATTTTCATTTTCGGGATTAAATTGGGCACTTTGACATCAATGATTGAATATAAACGAAGAAAAAGTTGATTTATTTATGTGCTAATGAACTAGATAATTCATCCGTCGCCGTCATCATTAATAATAATAATAATAATAATAATAATAATAATAATAATAATAATAATAATAATTGTAATAATAATCATAGGCCTTAATAACAATAACAACATTTTTTATTGTTATATCTACATTATATTTATCTTGAATTAAACTACAATTGATTATTATTATTATTATTTAATAATACATCCATTATTATTATTTAATAATACATCCACCTGTCAGTCGACCTGGTTGGCGAGTTGGTATAGCGCTGGGCTTCTATGCCCAAGGTTGCGGGTTCGATTCCGGGTCTGGTCGATGGCATTTAAGTGTGCTTAAATGCGACAGGCTCATGTCAG